>NW_012130067.1:2054173-2057356 GCF_000143395.1 Atta cephalotes | reverse complement strand
ATGGCTAATTCATGAATTCGAGAAACAGTATGTTTGACAAGGAAGAAAGAAAAGTATTTGCAGCTGCGTTTGATTCTGCTTCCTCGTCGTCAAAGCGTTCTCTAGGTTTCCATGAAATCCTCAGTTCGTCGGCCGTGTAATTATTGTATGACAAATGTCAATAGCTTCGGCAAATATCAACCTTATTGTAAACTTGTGAATTCCTACGTATAAGCGTGAAAATTTCTTTCGCGGAATTCAACGTTTTTGAAACAATATATCCTAAGCGAGAAGAAATGTCTCACTATTTCAAAGTTCAAGCGAATATTATTATTATTATTATTATTATTATAAATTAGAATAAAATTTATAATAATTCGCTTGACGAACTTCGGAATAGCGAGATATTTCTTCTCGTTTTGAATATATAAGTTTCAAAAACGTTGAATTCCGAGAGAGAGAAATTTTCACGTTCACATAGGAATTCCCAAGTTACAACATTGCTGTAATACTAGAATGTTTCAAAATGTTTCTTGCTTATTAGGAATGGAATCTCATTTTCGATAAAAATTCTACCAATGTTTCATTAATATGCTTTCTAGATTTATTATTAATATCTGAATGTCTATGTAATGTGTATAAATTCAGACAGAAAAAATAAGATTTTTCATTATAAATTTTAATTGGAAAAGCGCGAGTGCTGATTAAAGACTGTCCAAGATCTGTGAAAAATCTGAAAATAAGTGACGAAAACGGACTAAAAAATTTTTGATTCTAATTTCCATGCAAAGAGCCAAGACATTTAAAAAATTCGTTGATGAAATCTATTGAAGATAATTGAATAGAATTATTAGACTTAAAAGTATAAAGCTAAATTCCAAAATTCCCGCCTTATTAAAAAAGACAGAAATGATAATAGCAATATGATAAATATTGACAATTAGATATTCAACTAAAAAATTGTTTGCAATTATTTTCCTGTAACTTATGGTATGTTGTTATTTATTTCACAAATTTTCGCAGCGTTCCGTCAAGGCAACATATGAGATACTGCAGGTATGCAACAGGTAATCGCGAGTGACCATCAGGAATCCTTGGTCGGGAAAACTCACCGTGACGCACGTGACGAAGAGGTCGAGCTTCATTCTGTCTTAGCGATTCTGTCGTCCCGGAAGCGCGAAACGCGACGCGACGAGGCGCGCGCCGGTCACGTCGATTCAGAAACCTCGTGTGTGTCCGTTATACTGCAATGTCGTCAAGGATCGGCATAGCACACCTTGGTACACGAAAGCGTTGCGTTCTCCTTTGCAAAGTGTCAAGTTTCCTTCGTCCTTCTTCAAAGCTGAAAATAAATAAAATTTGAACAGAAGTAAAATTTGAAGTTTCTGCAAAGGAATAAAATTCTCAATTAACAGAGCCAAAAAGAAATTAATGGAAAAAATATTAAACATGTCTTATAAAATGCTGGATTAATTACTCTTTTGAAATCCCAGATGTGAAACCTTTTTATCTATTTATCTATTTATAATTGATAATGTAAACAATATAAAGGTTTGTTGTTCCATTTTTGAATAAATTATGTGATAATTTATCTAATGAACAAAAGAAAAAGTGAGAGAGAGAGCGAAAGAGAGAAAGAGAACGAGAACAAATAAGCTGAAATTTATCGAAAGGTGGAACAATCTAGCCTTAATCATACATGAATAAATAAAATATCTGAATAAATAATAAAATATTTTTGCAAAAAATGTAAAAAATAAAGAAACAGTATAAAAGAAACAGCTAGATCTACAAATTTAATCCTAATTACAATAAATCTACATCGTAGATAAATCATCAAATGATCAGAGACTGAAACCGGCAAAATTCGATACTAGACACACCTTTTTAAATAAAAATGCATTGATATACACAAAACATTTTCTTTAAGAGAGACGTGTTAAATGTAAATGCATATCCTGTGTGTGTGTCGCATTTAAAATAACGTTAAAATTCAAACTCACCGTAGCTGTTCCGATACCAGTCAACGCCGATCACTGGCTTAAATGTTGCCGACTGTCTGCATCGCGATCTCGAGGAAGACTCGCGGAAGACCAAGAATGAACGATAATAACGCGGACCGTTCCGTTCCTCGCGTTATTTGTTAAGAGGCCAAAGGTTGCCTCTTCTACCATCGGTATTTGTGTATTCAACACTGACAGAATGTGCCATGCACAGGTTGCGTACTTAGTCTTCTCTCGTTCTACCGTCACTTCGATCGCTCGGACTTCGTCTGGCTATCATTCTCCCACTCTCCCTTCATTTGTCCACCACGTCGATCTCCTTCTGTAGATTGTATTTAAATGCAGATCACGCCGCTATCTCTACAATTCGAATGAGAAGTTTGGTTGAAGCGATTCGTACAGAAACACCCAATAAGAAGCACCCAATCTTTTCGACACAATTTGGCAAAAGAATAATGCTTGAAGTTGAAAAATCAGTTGATTTTTAATGTTATATGCGCATCATTTTAAATATCCAATATTATATGTGGATTATTTCACACAAATCTTCTATTTTATCGATTCATACTTTAATGAAGCGATAATCTCAATTTTTACATAGTTTTATATATAGATGGTAATAATTATTGATTAACCTATATGTGTAGAAAGTCGGTGACTTATATTGTATATGTTCATTATATTGATATTCAAGAGTATCGATCTACCTGCCAAGCTAGCAAAGGCATACATTAGTGAAGAAATTATTGCAAATCGTATGTACATCATCGTACATATTAATAATAATTTATACTGCACAAATATATCATTTACACTAATATAAAATTACTTTGGAATTTGAGGTCTTTATTAAATGAACTTCACTCACTGAATATTAATGTCGATACTATCGTGCTCGAATCTTGCATAAATTATCAACCGTTGTGTGGGCTATTATAGAATCATTTATGTCAAAACATGAAGACGGAAAGTCCAGAGACTAACGCTATCAATGTGCTTTCCTCATTAATAAAACAGTAGCACTTAAGAAAATTGAAATGATAATTATGAAGCTTTGAACATGTTAATTTCATAACTAGAAATCTATATATTACAGTATACTATTACAGTATATACATACATATATACATATACATATATATTTTATCTGCGCGCGTGCGTGCGTGTGTGTGTGTGTGTGTGTGCGTGCGTGTGTGCGTGT
>NW_012130067.1:2050883-2053710 GCF_000143395.1 Atta cephalotes | reverse complement strand
CGTGCGTGCGTGCGTGCGTGTGTGTGTGTGTGTGTGTGTGTGTGTGTGTGTGTGTGTGTGTGTGCGCGCGCGCGCGCGTGTGTGTAGACAGTATTTTAGTTGAAAACATTCTTCCACCGGTTAAATATTATGTAAAAATTTGAAACAAGTTCTATTTCTGCTTAAAATTCAGTAATTCAGGCTAATTTGGCATTATTAAAAGTAATTTGAATGATTCTTCATTTAAATTTATTCTTTTTATTCTTGCAATAATAAAAATCAAATTTTCAATTTCAAATTTCCAGTTCATTCAATATAATTCGTAAGAGAGAGAAAACAAGGAAAAAGTATATAAGCAAATGCTTGAAAAATTATTAAGAAATCGTACTTACAAAACAAGGAAAAATGCAAAATATATACGGATGATTGAACGTGAAATCTCTATAATTATTTAGTGAGTTTTTTCAAGAAAGTAATAGTCTCTTCGATGAACACGCCCGAAAACTCTTTTCAATTGTCGCATATATAATATTATATAACAAAAGAAGAGTCAAAAAGTGAGTTAGTGATTATTCTGTAAAATTCGATTTAAATAATTGAAATATTTTTTTATATTTAAAATATTTTTTATATTTAAAAAATTTGCCTGCAAAATAAAAAGAAAGTTATTATCTAAATTTAATTTAAATAATTATACAAATAGAAAATGATAAGAAGAATCTTGATAAATTTTACAAGAACTATACATAACATATTTTTATGGAATATTTCATTATGGAATATTTGATTTTTTGTGATTTTAAGTATTTCCTGATTTTATTATATTTGTCGTAATTATCTTTATTATTAATATTGTAACTCCAAATAATTTCATTTATTATTTTGACGATTTTTAATCGATTATCAAATAAAAGACAACAAAATAAAATATTCTTTATTTTCACAAATTCCTTTTTTGTCAAACATCGATTAGATTATACACGTACTATATTGTCTTATTTTAATTGTCATCTCTGACAAAATTTGATAATTTATTAATCCCGGAATTGTAAAAAAAAGTTGATTAATTAACTTGATCGAACAACTTACTAACCAACTGATAAGCTCCTTGACTGACTGACTAACTTAACTTAGCTCAACAACGAATGTAAATGAAAAATGAAGAAGAAAAAGAATGAAGAAGTAGGGATAGGAAAGAGAGAACGACTACTCGTTTCGCATATATGATAGCATAAAGAATATTATATTACCATCACTATCGTCGTCGTTTGATGTCGATATGTCCAGAAAATATATTTTTTGTAGACCATTTGTTAGACCATTATTGGAATCATCAAACCCTATCAGGATGTGATTAATGTAGACTGAATCTGAATGATTAATGTATTGGCGGTTTCTTCTTCAAGGAGAATTTTATTATTTTAGTAGAGAATATTATTATGTAGAAAATGTATGTGAATAAAAAAAATGTCTTTTTTTATGCGAAAAACTAGCAGAAACACCGAAAACAATAAATTAGATAAATTTCTTTTAATTTGCTAATTTTTATAAATATATCAAATAGTTGCGCTCGAATAACAGAAGAGAGAATTAATGCAATTTTTTTAAATACAATGCTATATAAACCAACAAAATAAATCAATTAAATTAATTATATATCTATCTCATTTTAATACGATCTCGTTTTAATAAAAAAAAGAAAACAAAACTTCTTTATAAAAACTTTTAAGATAATTGTTTTAAGCTCAATAATACTTTTCACAAATTTTAGTGTTACTCTCTCTCTTTAACTTTCGAATTATTAAAATACGTTGGCATTGATTATCTCGGAAAGTCGAGTGAACGTAAATGGAAACTCGAGTAATTTCAGCACAACGGTTTAACTGCTACATACAGCTTTCACTGGATACGACATTTTTATCGAATCTTTCGTTTTCGTTCTACTTCGCGACGAATTAATGGTGATTGGCGCCGCAACTGGCCAAGTTAAATTGGATCTATTTTTTCTAAGAACAAGGCTTACGTTTTATTGCAAGGTCTCTGAAATTGTATATTGCAAAACGCTTCTCGCAATTTCTTGTCTTATTATTACAATACATAATCGTAATGAATGTAACTTCTTATGTGTTCTGACGAAAACTGCTATTTGAGTCACTTACATGGTACGCAAAAAATTTATCTGCGTATTTGATATCGATTGAGAAAAATTGTTTTTTTTTTTTAGGATTTATTTATACAAATTATCCACTAATATTGACAGGGATATACAGCAACATCTTTCATTCTGGAAGACTTTGTTCTCATTTTTTGAGATAGAATATCGATAAAGAATATCTGAAGTCATATCAGAAAACATCACGTTAATGATAGGTACATGTCAATGCGCCGCATTTTTGCACGTTTACCGAGCGAAATCGCTGACGATTCAAGCAAAGAATGTACAAAACTATTACCGAACTTGTTTATATTGTTACATTTACTCACTACGAATTCAGCATTACTCGATTTCATATTTTACTAATGACATGATAATAACAATAAAACCTTAACTCTTAAAGCCTCACGGAAACAACACACTTAGACATATCCAACCCAATTTAATTGCTTATTACTTTTATAAAAATAAACATATATTGTAATCAATTTTTTCTCAATCAAAACGAAAAACATTAGAAAACATAATGGTATCAAATAAATGTTAGGTATTTTTATTAATAAAAAAGTTATAAACAATCGAAAAAGTTATAAGCAATTGAAAAGATATTGGAAAAAGAAAAGCTGAATATGTCATATTAAAAAGGCGTATTTTAGAGAATTAATGTGCATTTATATATATATGTGTGTGTGT
>NW_012130067.1:2030482-2046186 GCF_000143395.1 Atta cephalotes | reverse complement strand
GTGTGTGTGTGTGTGTGTGTGTGTGTGTGTGTGTGTGTGTGTGTGTGTGTGTGTGTGTGTGTGTGTGTGTGTGTGTGTGTGTGTGTGTGTGTGTGTGTGTGTGTAAAAAGTGCGGTATATTCTAACGTACTGCTTGACTAAACATTATATCACAATATTTCTATATTGAGATATTACCCTTTCTAAGAATCAACTTTGGCAATAAAATTTCTAAACTTAATTAATTTAGAAGACAAAGTAAAACATAATTTTTATGTTTCGCCAATTTTAATATGATTACATATAAAGTAGTTATCATTTTATTATATAAAACAAAATATTAAAATTCGATTATTCTATGTGCCTTAATAGTAAAACACAAACGGTATTATCTGAAAAAAATTGATGGAGAGGAAAGCTGAATAAAAAGAAAAATATCTGTACAAAAAAGGTAAATTTTGTTTCCTTAGATTCTTTAAAATTATCATCTAATAAATTATAATCAATGACGTCTTCAATTATAAAAAAATAAATAAATTATCGCATTAAAAAAAATGAAAAATATTGCTAATATTCTGTTAATGAATCTCTGTCATTTTTCTGGCAAGCTTTTCGGTAAAAACATATTATATTTTAACTATATAAGTTATACGAATTTAATCGAAATTAATAGTATTTTAAAGATACTCGATATCGAACATAATTCGTACAAAAAGTTACATTTATAGTCGTTTGAAACGGAAATGCTTCAGCTTTCATCGTGGATGGAGTTTATGATCGATCGACATCGAAGTTTACGCTGACGATCTAGTTAACGACTGCCATTGGCGATGATTACGCCATAACGATTTCGGATCGCGTTAAACGACTTAATCAATTGACAACTGCCGGAAGGATCCATCAAGACCAAATAAGTCGTCTTGCGTCTTTGGTTTACCTGGTCGTAAAGCCTCATTAGTCTTCATAGCTTCCTGCTCCGCGAACCAAGGTCCGTATTCCTCCAACTTCTTCGTCCACATATCTGAAAGGTAAAGAAAAAGAAATGATATTAGTTAGAGAAATCATCTTAAAGTCTTAAAGATATTTAAGTGTGATGTTTTCTATATGTGCATATTGCTATTTTAATAACCATTATTATTATAATACCTCGCTTTGATATTATATGTCGGATGTTTCACAAATTTAATAAAGAAAATTTAATATTTTTTTTTTCTCGAAGTACTCAAGAGACTAAAAAAAAAATTGTGTTTGAAATTAAAAATTAAGTTTCAAAATGCACTCTAAACCCCAAATAAATAGAAATAGTGAAATTGACATGCCATGTATATTCTGGATGGGTCCAGCATTGCCACCGTATTCGGTCGGCAATATCTCTCGAGGTACATAATCATATAGCGTCTTGATATCACTGTGCATGAAGATGCGATTGCGTATCTTTTCCTTCAGGAAAGGCTTGACAAAATTAAGGATTGTGTCTACGAGTGGACTGATGTTTATCACGTGCACTTCCTTCAGCTTCACCGGATATGCTTCCATCACGCAGACCAAAAATTTCTTCACTATAGGTGGTGTAAACTTGGCAAAATGTATGGGCGTCGCGACGGCAGCGTCAAGAATATAAACGTCGCCAGCCACACCGTGTTCTTCCTCCTTCAGACGAATGTCGCCGATCATGAACACTATCTTTAATGATAATAATGCCTGTTATTCTGACATCATAATACGAAATATTACATAAAGTATCGACGTGAAATAATTTTTAAAAATCATCGAAATCGATATAGTGAATTCAATTATAAACACTGTAAATATAAAAAGAATTAAGAATTAATAACATGATAATGTTATTTATGAACAGCAGACTAAATACCGAAATAACACTAGTAAATGTATTTTTTAAGCATTAATACGAAAGATTGTGTTGTAAATAAAATTGATCTTATTTACAACACATTATTTACAAGATCTTTCATTTTTAAACATAACAGAATTTTACTGAAGAAAGCATTTCTGAAGCCACGTATAGTTTTGCTGAAGTATCTAAAAATTTAGGTACATACAGGTCTGAAAATAATTTTTTTAACCATTCAAATAGTTATGCATGACGTTCAAGTTGATTGCTAGAACATCAAAATTTTTGAAGCACTGCTCATCATACTTGAATGTTCTACATAATTATCTTGATAGTGATAAAATTATTATAAAATTTGCAACTAAATTTTTAAATACTTCAACAAAACCTTCCGCCTTTGCTTCCGCCAAATGTCTGTACAGTTTTGTCGAAATAAAATAAACCGCAATAAACCTTATACCTTCATAATTTCTGATATATTGGGAGTTGGTACATCCTTATCGATTCCTCGCATGACGATCACTCTACATCCCTTGTGCGTCAAGCCTGACAAAGGAGGTATATGTCTGCAGGAAGGAGACAAAGAGGTTACCGTTTAGATAGAGGAGCATCGTTTCTTTCCGAATTTCGATATCTTAAACTATCACCATATGTATACTATGTACAATTGCGAGATCCTTACATAAGCTTTATTATTTCTTGCAGCGCCGGCCTTGTGATGTCACGATTGGAGAAAAATTCGGGGACTATTGCGCGCATCGTGAAGTACATGTCTAGTTTCCGTTTGCATTTCTCCAAAGAAAACTTGCACCCGCGTAAAAACGTCATTATTCTTTGATCATCTAAAAAGAGATAAGATTATATCATGATGACTGTATGTCTATTATAATAATTAATTAAAAAAGAATCTATTTAAAGCCTACTTTAGATGATCTATACAATTCATGTCGGAATTTAAAATAGAATTCTAAATATTTAAAGAGAATGAATGTATTAAAATAAAATGAAATATAAATTAAAATAAAATATATACTAAAATTTTATAATATAAAATTATATAAAAATAAGCGGTATGTAAAATTATATAAATAAGATTTTATTCTAATATCCTAAAATTTTATGCAGATTGTAATAAGTTGCCTTCGCGATTATATAATTGTCATTTAACATATATTTAACAAAAATTTCATATACCATCGAACTTGGGTAAATGCGGCTGCTTAGCGAGCCATTCTTTGATCATTTCGAGATCTTTATCGCGCGTTGCTACATTCTCATTCAATTCCACTCGTATCTGCTTGGACATTTCCTCCGTAGGTTGTATCAGCAGCATCTACAAACATAATCGCAATAAGAAAGTAGGAACATACCTATATATGACATCAAACATAGGCAAACAAATTCGAGGATTCCCTATAACCGAGAATTCTTACAATAAAAAAATATAAATATGTGTACTCTATTTTCAGGATTAGAAAGCGTAAAATTAAATTACTTGCAAAATAAATCCAACATCGTCCCGACCGTATGTATAATGCCTATGACTCCTTTTTGGTTACACGTGTTATGCGCGTAATGTGCACTACAGGGATTGCACAACTGGTTGAGATACCCATCGTTCTTATGTCAGGAATTAATGCTGACCAAAGCGGCTTGCTCAACGCGAACTTTCTCTAACTCGTCGCGGCTTCGTACGTAGAAGCCGAGAGAATGTTTCTTAATCTTTACCCCTTCTCGTTTCGGGAACGGCGGTATTTCGAAATTCATTTTTTATGACCCATTTAATCATGAAAAAATTTATAAAATCATATTCTTGCAATTATAGAAAACTATAAATTTATTCTCCTCGCCATACAGAGCTCGAGAACAAAATACTTATTTAAAGAAAATAAAAAAAAAAAAAGAAATTTGAAACTGAAAAAAGACAAAGTGAAAAACAAAAGATTTTTTAAATTAGAATAATTATGGCGCAAGCGCTCTTGATCATCAGATTACTATCGCTATTATCTTTTTATAAAGCACAAGAAAATTGGCAAGTGTGAAAGTCTGTAAGTATTCAAAAAATTATTGACAAGCTTAGAACATTATCTAAGCACAGCAACGTTTGCAAAGTGGTAAAAATGGGCTTAAATATATTCTTTTTAGTACTTTTTTAACATTTTGTAGATACTATTGTGTTACTATTATCTCTACATCAAATTGTAATTGAATACAAAAAATTATAATTTGAATATAATAGAAATGAAATTTATAATAATGTCAAATTAGTAGGAAAAAGAGAAAAAGAAAGAGAGAGAGAAAGAGAAACAAAGATCTGATTTTGAATTTTAATTAAACATCAAAGGTTTAAAAAAATTTAATAGTAATATATAATTCTAAAGATTTAGGAAAATTAATATTTAAATAATATTTAAGGAAAAAAATTAATTTATAGATTTAAACCTGTTCTCACAAATATAAAAGATCTTCAGTTTTTAAATTTATAAATATTCAACATTCTCATATGGTTATTTGATGTATTTATGATACAAAATTAATGTGTCGTGTCTGCAGTATATCTGCAATATATATCTACAGACGAGTAAAAAATGCAATATAAACGAAGAAAGGAAAGGCGTATAGGAAAAAATGTGTATATAAATGAAGACAACCTGAATTCTTAAAAAGAACCTTTTTTTACCTTGTAAAAAAATTAAAGAAAAATTCGAAGAGTTAAATAAGACATTGCGAATAATAATTATGATTTCGCGTTAAATTTTAAATGTACAATCTCTTTTCTTTTTATTATATTTTAATAAACATTAAGCATGATATTTAATTCTCTATAGGTCCGGGTAATTTTCAAGCCATACTAATATATTTTATTATAATATATTATAATATAATTGTAATATATTTATTTAATTTCTTACCGCAAGGTGAGACATATCTTGTTATATATAATGTATTTTTAATAACCAATAACATTCTTGATAGCGATATGAACTTTAATCTGAGATCGAAGTAAACTCAAGCAAAACAAATCATGGCAACATCAAAATGAATCGGAAATGATTGAAAAATGACTTTTAATGATTATTTTTGATCATTTGATGATTTTGACATCATTTTGATTTCATAATTTGTTATTCTGCTTGGGAATGCTTTTGCAAGCAAAACAAGTCATTATGATATCAAAATGATGTCAAAATGACTTCAAAATTATTTGAATTATTGAATTAAAAATTTTTCAATCATTTCCGATTCACTTTAATGTCATTTTATCTGCAAATAGATATAATTTGTATTTATGTTGATATTTATTGATTTACACGTTACATAATTTTTTTTATAGTCATGAAAAAAATGGATCCTTAGAGATAATTTAATTGAATGTAACTTTATAATATTGTGTAGTAATATTAACGCGATATGATACGCATGCAAAATGATCCCGACTGAGTGTTTCTCAGATGATTTTCATATATGTTATAAAAAAGAGAACCAAACTTACCTTGACCGATGTGTAACACGATTTGCAGGCACAGACAGACACTCAACGATCGCAAACGATGACTTTCAGATACTTGCAGAAAGAGAAATGATCGGAGCCGCGAACTCGAGAGACGGCAAATGAACAACGGAGTGGGAACGATTACTTCTCGTGTGTGGACCGGTTCTCCTTTATACCATAGGGACGCCCCACTCTTTGCTTGTTACAGTATGTCGTAAAAAGAAAATCTGATTGATTAGCAATTTTTTAGGCAAATTTTACCAACAAATTAGTCGAGCTCTGTTGATTTATGGGAGATAGTCAGAAGAAATCCCGTTTATTTCGTAAAAGAATACATTTTAAATGATATCAGAGACATTAAACAGAGCAAAACAAACATTCATATATCATACAACGTCTGTGTGCGTCCCAAAAATAATAGACTGAAACTAGAAATTTTATAATGAAATAATATAAAGTTGTTTGTTATAAAATTATATTCAAATTTTAGTGATTTTATACAAAGAATTTAATATAAAGATTTATTTCTATCTATATGAGGAAGAGATTATTAATTTAATTTTCAATCTTATTAAAGGGGAGTCCAAATTAAGCCAACAGCTAATACTACATATATATATATACACATGTATAATTATTCATATAAATGTAGATCAATATTTAGCGAGTGCAATGCATAAAGTTGACGTACATTTATCATGATGTTTGACATCAGCTAAAAAAAGTTAATAGTATATGTATAATTCAAAAATACATGATAAAAGTACATAATTTTTTATTTATTTATATGCGAACCGCTTAAAGACACGTTGATCGATTCTCAGAAGAAAGTTTCACATTTTATTGTTTATCAGAGCAAAAAAAGATGAATCATGTACGCACTAAGCAGTCAGGCGCGCTCATCAGGCGAGAATTTTCATGTTATATAAACGTTACAATTTCATGAGTTTCTAAAATCATGGAATTATATTAAAGTTAGCTATCGTCATTCCTCGGTAAGTAATTGCAAAATTATTGTGATTGCATATAATGAGTAAATAAATTCACAGGTATACGCCGTGTATATTCTCCGTTTTTCGTCGAAATCCATTATTAAGAATGCTAATGCTTTTATCTATCGTCCACTATGAAAAAGAAACCATATACAATTACGTATATAAAAAAACTGTTCTTGTATTGATTTAATTAATGTCTCAGAAAAGTAAGACAAAAAATGTCGACAGTTCTTTCAGTAAGTATATATTCATATAATTGATTATATTACTATACACGTGAAAAAGTTAAAAAACGTCATATTAACGATTATTATCTGTAATTAACGATTATTATTCTTATTATTAGAAAACCCTCTGTGAATGCATTGGTTACCACTGCTAAGTTAATGGCCTAGCATAATAACTATACGATTGATATCAACATTACATGCACAATTAGTCATATGAATATAGGCTATTATTTAGTGAATATGTTAACGTTAGAAAAAACAGTGAGAAAGAAATAATCGTAACATATCTCAGAAGCTGCTCCAGTTATTTTCTATGTACAATTTTTATATAAAAAAAAGGACAAAGTGACAAAAAAGAAATGACAAAAAATATTATCTTTTTTTTCTTTAATGTGAAGAGAAAAAGAGGAAAGATAAATCATTTAAGAAGTTCAGCTGAAAAGAGCAAGTTCAGTATTCAAATATAAACGATATAATGATCAAATCGGAAAAACGATATAATTATGATATAATCTTCTTTTTTTTTACACGCATGTTTTATATAATTTCTAATCGCTCTGTACATATCATCAGATCAATCTAATTAAATATGTTTTACTACACAATTTATTAACAAATTGTTTTCGTATATTTATAGCCAGGTAAGATTTATAAGATTAACGAAATTTTCTTCAAAAAAACTCGGGTTATTGGTAATGTGTGATTATGATAATTAACACAAACAAAATCGCAAGTCTTTGTTTTTGCGAATAATTAATAATTCGCAAGAATTTATTATTGACTTTCGCACAGATAATCGTACACTCAATTCTTTATCATATTCACTTCCGAGTGCATAGAATCACAAGCTAACTGACACACGGCTGCACTCACTCATGCCCTCGTCTTACTTTCTTTCGTGGATACGTTGCGCCGTTGTTGTTGCACCAGGGTACGATTACGCGAGTGGCGACCGTCATTTCGAACCGAAAGATTTCGCGTGTGTATGAAATTACCGGTTGCAATTTCATATACATTCGCGTGAGATTTTGTAATTGACTGGAACTAGTAAGACATGTTTAGACACGCGGTGAACCCCGCACAAATATACGAAACTAGTCAATCCTGCCTTTTTTAAATTGCTAATAGTAGATTAGAGTTTGCTTTTTTTGGATTAGACAGCTTCACAAATTAGAAATTAATTTTCCTTTGGGAAATTCTGATGCTATCAGAGCAATTACTCATGTATCGCACAGGTACAATTTATTTGTCAAAGTTTATTCGTGGATTTAATTGTAATATTATAACAACGTAACATCGTAATTTTCTTTTCTTTCGAAAGCCCTATTCGAATATTATCTCTTATAATGCTTTTTCAAGAAAATATTATAAAAATTGTTATTAATTCTCATCTATATTGAGTAAAATATAGAGTAAATAAAAAAAAAGATAAAGAAATAAAAACATATACAGACGGAGTACGAAATATTATGTCTATATTTAAGATGTTATTGCGGCCTTGGCGAGGATTGAAGTCATGGTATCGAGAACTGTACTGAGATCATAGTATTGTCTTCAATGAAGCCGAATATTTCTTTGTATTTTTTCATATAATTATTTCTCTTCAGTGTTTATGGTGCTCTAAACAGAAGATACAAAGTCATTTCAGAAAAGTCATTTTTATCCCAAAAATCAATATACATATTTCCAAATCAGATTATTAAAAATTTGAAGGCTAATTCTTATTGAAAGTCTTTGCTATTAATAATTTATATTAATATTTCAATTGAATATAATATAACATAAAATTTATACAAACATAGAAACCTACTTTGACGTAGTGCCATTCAGTTTATCCGTTTTCTGTACAAAAATGAAATATAATTAATGTATTTTAAATCATTACATTTTATTTAATTAATTATTTCTTTATTTAATTTTATATTAATTTAATTAATTGCTCTTGTATTTAGCAAAAAAGCATTATTATTGTTATTTAAATATATGTCAAATATATATTTATACAATTGTGTGCTCTACTTTTTTTATTACGTATTTTAAGATGTAAAATAATTTGTACAGTTATTGTACAGTTATTTATGAATATATATTTATTAAATATATAAACAATAATATTAAAGTAAACTGCGACACAGATAAACAAGCATTATCATTATTTATTAAGACATAATTGGTTCACTTTACCAGTTTTTCAATGTCCATGTTTCTAACAACTCGTTTTTCCGCTGGCAATTCTTGCGAAATGATTCCAGTTGACAAACGTAACTCAATCGGAATATCGCGTCTTTGTCGATTCATACATTCGGTATCAAAACAATTGCTTGTAATTATAGCTTTTTTTATTAGAATTGGTAGCTCATCAATAACTCTTGCTTCCCGAAAAATTCGACAATTCGGTCCTTGTGCAGCAAATGAAACGGGTATTTGATCTCCAACACAGATTTGCGTTATGATTAAAAGAGTGTTTTTCAGAGAAGTCTTCATTGATTTAAAAAAAACATTATAAGCTTATTAATATTTACAAAAATTAATAATTATTTTTTATGTTTTCATTTATTATTATTTATATATTTCTGATTTTGATTAAAATTTAATGAAAATACTCAAGTAAAAAAAAACTACTAAACTATATTTTATATGTCTCTGAATTTGCGAGTCAAATCTGATGATTTTATTGACGCAATGATTACTTCGCGTTGAAGAAGATCAACAGCGGCGGCTCCTTCACTTCTCGGCACAACGGCGACTAACATGTAACCTTTATCGTTTGGAATAGATTTCAGCTCTCTGATGGTTTTATCGATTAAATTAATCGCAGTCGATTGAAGAAAGGATTGTTTGCGCGATGAAAATTCATTCTTGGACACACCATCGTTCTTGTGCAATGATTCAAGTAGAGAACGAAAAAAAGCCATTCTTATTTTGGACAATATATCAAAAATATCCCATGTGGTATCATAATTTATATCTTCTGTAAATAAAAAATTTGTTTCTTTTTTATCTTTTCCTTTATTTTATTAGATAATTAAAGCTAATTAAAGATTATATTTTACGTCAAAATGACTAAAATGTCAACTTGTTATATTTTGTGTGTGTACAACATATATATATCTATTTTTATTTACACTTAGGATTAAAATAATCAAAATCTAATTTAATATATCATCCGAGATATTATTTTATATCTTATATTTTATATCTCGTATTTGGAATTATCTTTAAAATTATCAGAATTTCATGTTTGTTTTTTACTATCTTTTTCTTATTTTTCTTAATCTTTAATTAATGTTATCTGTTATGAATCTTTTCATCTTTATTCATGTAAAATATTTTTTTTAATTACATCTACTTCTGACTCACCGTCTGTTTTTAAATCTTTGGTAATCAAAGGAGAAACGGAACTCGTCCGGTCACTAAGATCGATCACTTGCCAATCGTCGTTGGAATCGCGTTTGCTTTTACGCAATTCTAACTTTGCATTACTCTTATTGGAGCTAGATTCGTATTTAGGAAAAAATGGGATCGAGAAATTGCTACTGGAAACTGCACCTGTTTCATAAAATCAAATTAAATTAACTTAAGTAATTAACTTAACGAATGTTGGAAGAATACATTATTTATAAAGAAAGACATTTTTATATAATATTTTTTAATATTCTCTTGTGTTAATATTTTTAAAGATTTCAATACATAAACTTGCACAATAATTTATGCATTTTTTTCTTTTTCAAACCTGTTGTCATTCCTCTCGTGTGTGTTGCCCAGGATAACAATTCTTCGATATTCGAGAGAAGGATACGCTCGCAATTGCAACCTTTTTCTTTTTTTTCAGAAGTAGACGCATTATCCATAGAGAAATTAGCATTCTCGATTTTATCACGGCAATTCTACGATATAAATTTTATTTAACACAACTCGAATTTAAACTATCCAATGTAAATAAGCTTAAAAAAGATTGTATGTACATAGTAAAGATTACATATATAAAATAAAATTGTAAAAACTGAATTCTACAGTTCTTTCTTTAAATTTAATATATTTAAAAACTCGTCACTTCCTCATAGTATCACATTATCAAACTATTAATTATTTTGTAATATTATATTTAATAAAAATACTTAAATATATATATTTTTTTTTTCGTAAGAACGTGAGTTTATTTTGTACTTATTATTGAGTGTAGAAAAGAAAGTTAAAGAGAGTTAATGAAAGAAAAATTTGTTGAAATGAAAGAAAAAGATGTTCAATTTTCTATCAAATTATCCGACATAGAAATGATTAATGTAATTATAGGAAAGTACTTGAAGAAGTCCTTCAATCGCGAAGGGCAGTCTTTCTTTATAATCTTTCCACGAATTCTCTTCCTTTTTCTCATGGTCTCTTTCATCGATCAAGAGTAAAATGATATTTCGAGGAGTAATAACAGCATTAATGTTTTCTTCAGAAGAATCAGAAGCGTCGTTCCTCATTGCCGATGCTATTTCATTGATAGATTTCATTTCGATGAGTTTCATCTCGACTTTTTCGGTTGTTGATTTCTTCTCGCGCGTCTGATTTTCTAACATATTTTCTGATATTTTCGTATCTTCAGTTTGCAAGATCCTATTCATACCAGTTACCTGCATCTCTTTCATTGCAGGGTCGACAAATACTCTTTGATAAGTGTCCAAGGACGGTGCCGTGTCCCATGCAGGCGGTACAAACACTACTATTGAGTTGTGACATACATTATTAGTCAATATGTATAATAAACGTTCTTAGAAAAGCGTATTTAAATAATTTACGCATTGCTGTATATTTTTTTAAAACAAAGAAAAAAAAGAAATATCACGACAGTAAGTAAAAGTATAATGTAAGATAGCGAGCCTTTAAAAATGATAAAAGCCGAAAATCAAATAAATAATTATGTTTACACGTCACTATTTAATCAGATTTTAATAACATCCGTAGTTTATACCAATATCAATAATTAATTATTAATTATTGACATAAAATATTAGCAGATATAAGAATTTCTTGATGCTAATCATATAAATGTTAATTCAATAACAACTAATGTTTTTAAATCAGATTTTGTTAATTGGTATTTAAACATAGTCATTGGCATTGACATTTATAGTCAATTCTTATAATTAAGTTGTCTTTAAGTATAATTTTAATATATCCATAAATTATAGAGTATTAGCATCTTAAGCATCTCATTATTTACTGTTGTAAAATTTATTGGTGTAAAAAACAAGAACCGGTTATGAATAAGTTGACTAAATGATTGATACATGTTTACACTTTGTCATAAGTTACAGTAACAAATATGACTATTCAAATGAAGCGAAGATGAAAGCAAAGATTGATGCGATACCTGCACGATCCATCGTAAATCCGTAGGAGCACGTCATCAGCGACCACAACATTAGAACAAAGATACCGAAACGTGACATGACGACTTCTGCTAACAAAATTAATTAAAAAATTTTCACTATATCGCCATTAGATTATCCACATGCACATATTTTTATAATACATCACTCACTTGTAATCAATTCGCGATTGGATTTTTATAAAAAAAGACTTTATGGAGAGCAATACAGTTTAATTCTAGATCGTTGCTCAATCTCGATAATTGCTACGTCCGCCTTGTTTTCTTCCCAAAAAAACAATTAGATTGCGCTGTCGCTAATCAACAAAATCGGTTGCCCGAACGACCAAAGGAGTATTTTATAAGTTACATGAAGTTCTCTTATTAGGATTATTTTGTAGTAATAAAAACATCACAATTTGCAGATTTCCGATTTACTTAAAATCATGTCGTGTGAATCCAAAGAGTATTTAAATCCAAATATGTATTGATTATTTTATCAATCATTGCATTCATTAACAAGTTTGAACAGGACATCCTTTATCCGAGAAACATCCTGAGAACATTTATGGATGTTCAAAGGCCATAGGAACGTCCTTTGAATGTCTTTAGGATGTCCCTTGAAGCGCATTCAGATTCCCACCCGAGTACTTCCCAGAGTATTTATTCTTGTTTAACATTCGGTGAACAACAAGAATAAAATGATTCTTGGTACTCGGGTGAGAATTTGAAAACATCCCTAAACGGAAAAAGAACTTTCGCGTTTTAAATGAAAGATTAAACTATCTAGGTATAAGTGCCATCAATAACTTCTTCAATGGTGACTAATTTTGACTTATTCCTTGTATCAGCACAAAGTATCATTAATCGACCGTCGCATCGGTCGTAATATCGCCCTAAATAATGAAGGATTCCTTACTATGTACTATCCATGTAAGTTGCGGTGCGGCACTCGTTTTAAGTCAATACGTGACATATTTAATCGTTGAGGCTTACATAGGTCACACTCGACAATAAAACTAAGCCCGATTTATACTATTTGTTTTACGTCATTCGTTTCGTATGCGCTCGTACTTTACGAATCATTTATTTTCATCGATTCTCCTATGATGTATGTGATGAAAGTATCCTGATAAATTACATATCATTTGCGAGAATTTACGTACATTTTTCAACATAGATTTTGCGTGTTGAAAGAGAGTGATTTTCCACAAAATTTATCAGAGAAAATTGACTCCATCCAAATCTGTCAAATCAAAATTATTCTCTGAAGATAATTTTGCATATTAATTAAAAAAAATACTAGAAATAGATCCTTAAGATATATAAAATTGATATATATAAAAATATAATAATTAATTTGTAAATATTTTTAGGAAAAACATGAAATTTTGTATGATAGAAAGAAGATAAGTTGATAATTTGTAGCTACAATACGCAAGCTAAACTTTTTATTTAACATCAATACAATCGTGAAAGTACGAGAGGCATTATCTTCTAGCTAATAATTACTAATATTAACAAAAGAATCGTAATAAGGGTCACAAAGATTCGCAAAGTGTTCTAGAATAATATTCAGAAAATCGACATTGCGCGTTGATATACGGCGATCTTAGCGGAAGTTTCGTTTCACCAGTTGCTAACCCCTGCTCTAGGCATCTTGAGACTTTAGATTGTTTTCTTCGTAAAACTTTCTTTACGTTGAAAACTACACGGAGCATAGCGGTGGTGTACTAAATTATTAAGAAGATTATAGATCCCCGTGCAACTCGGGGACGACGTAAGAAGCGATATGGCGTCGGAAGAACGTCGCGCAACGCGACGAAGCGGTTTGCGCCTGGTTACCGGGCCCCGATTGGTCCACGTTTGGTACCTACCCCATTGGAAGGGGTTTCACATCGACGGAGTAGTGGTAGCGGTCAGGTCATAACCAGGGGGTTAAACAAGAAGGCAGAAGTAGAGGGTACCTGGGCCTCGGTCGGAGAGATAAGATCATTCGCAACACAAAACCGTTTGTGCCATAAAACGACTGATGGCAGGCCGGCTAGTTAGTTTGCTCTTCTTCGTTCTTCTGATATATTTGGCAAGATTGCTGCAACGTAATCGCGAGGCGCTGAAGGCCGCATCATAAATTGGTCGCGGAGTTCCGATTGAATTCTTCGCTTTTGGACATCTGTAATCTTGGATAGTTAAAGCAATCAAGGTAGGGCCTTCGCTCTTACTTCAAAACAGGTATTTTCTGAACAAAAACGTGAAAGTTCAAAAAAGTATCCGAAAAATGTAAAAAGATTCGGACATCTTTTATTTATAAATACGAAAATACAGCGCATGCCTGGAGAAACAGGAAGCTTCTGTTCGAATCTTGTATTGTTTGATGATGAATTAGAAAAAACTCTAAAAACTACCTAGAAAAGTCTTATCAATTTTTATAATTGTAATTTATATATCGCGATTTACATTGTATAAAAAACACATTAATTAGCGATATATTGGATGCAAAAGAAGAGTTATAAAAGTTTCATTTACATAACTACTTTGTGATTTCATGCGTATAGTCATTTACATAATAACTGCCTTGTGACAAATAATACAAATCATGTTTTTTTACGCGAAATAAGAACCTACATTAAAAAATAGCTACATATTTATATATATGTTAAATATATGTGAACTATATTATTAAAATTCTTGTAATTTAAAATATATTATTCTTTTGAATTATGAAATATTTACTTGACAGTCAGTGTCCGCCGTATTTATTTGAATCAATAATATTTTTTTTAAAACAACAACTTTTTTCTAAGTGAGCGAATTTTAAAGTTGCCAACGAATTTTAATGACAATTCCACGAAAAGAGCGTTTGATAATTTAATAATAAATTGTCAACTCGTGTAATTTGCTCGCAGATGATGAAGATGAAGCAACAGGGCCTAGTGGCCGATCTCATGCCCAACATAAGGGTTATGAAGATGTTTGGACATTTCGTATTCAACTATTATGACGACAATTCGTCCAAATACTTGCATAAAATATTTTGCTGTGTAAGTAATCACGAGTTTCAACATATAATACTGTTAGATAAAATTTTCGCCAAATAACAAAATTTAATTTCGTCTGATCAAATTGAAGTTATCGACATTCTTTAGCCTGAATTTGATAATAATATTTTGATAAGATATCTAATAGCTTTAGGTCTAATAATTTTAACAATCAATACCATTAAAATTAATGATTCATATCTGTGAGTAAAGATCCTCTAAATCGTACATGCACGTCGTAAAAACTATTTTTCTAGGCAAATCTATTTCTGTTGCTGTTACAATTCGGCCTGTGCGCAGTGAATCTGATCATCGAAAGCGCCGACGTCGACGATCTCACGGCCAACACAATTACTCTCCTTTTCTTCACGCACAGTATCGTCAAGATCGTTTATTTCGCTATCAGGAGCAAGTACTTTTACAGAACGTGGGCGATATGGAACAATCCGAATACACATCCGCTCTTCGCCGAGAGCAATGCGAGATACCATGCGATCGCTTTGAAGAAGATGAGACTGCTACTCTTCTTGGTCGGCGCCACAACCGTGCTCACTGCGGTAGCTTGGACTACTCTTACTTTCTTTGAACATCCGATTAGGAAACTCGTAGATCCAATTACGAATGAGACGACAATTATTCAGGTAATAATTCAAATTTATAAAATACATATTTTCCCTCAACAAGGAAAATTAAAAATTATTGAAAATGGAAAGGAAAAATCTTTAAGATAATTTAATTATACTTGAATTATATTTATATAT
>NW_012130067.1:2023211-2029942 GCF_000143395.1 Atta cephalotes | reverse complement strand
ATATATATATATATATATATATATATATATATATATATATTAAAAATAAAAACACATTAGATATCGCTTTTTATATTAATATACAATTATTAAAATTATAATATATAATTTAAATAACAGAATTATAATGAAATATCATAATTTAAATTGTAATGTATAACCAATATATAATTAAAACGTTATTGTATGGTATAATTACTCGAGTACCTTTCTTATTCTGTATATATTTCTTATAATTTAGTTGCCACAACTATTGGTCCGTTCGTTCTATCCGTTCGATGCCAGCAAGGGAATAACGCATATATTGATGCTCATCTACCAATTCTATTGGGTGTTCTTCATGCTTGTTAATGCCAATTCATTGGATGTGCTTTTCTGCTCGTGGTTATTGTTTGCCTGCGAACAGTTGCAGCACCTGAAACAGATTATGAAACCACTCATGGAGTTGAGCGCAACTTTGGATACGGTGGTACCGAATAGCAGCGAGCTCTTCAAGGTCTGTCAAATTTCAATCTCCACAGATAATGTTGATTATATAAATTTTATTCCCCACATTCAAATCTAAATCTATATATTTTTTTATTTTTCACATTTAAAAGTTTTTTTTTAAGACGCTAATTTTAATCAATATAAAAAAAAATTCCATTTCTATTTTAAAATAAAAATAGGATTTTCTTTTTATATTAATCAAAATTAGCTTCTTAAGCAAACAAAATTTAACGTTGACATAAGAAACAATTTCTATCATCCAAAGTATTAAAATAAACGATGTAAATTTCTGCATAAAATTTTTCTCAGACTTCATGTATCAATGAGATTATTTTGTGCATATATAGGCTGGTAGTGCGGATCATCTTCGTGAATCGAATGAGAACAATCAGCCACCACCACCTTCAGCAGCAGCCCAGGGCGACAACATGCTGGATCTCGATCTTCGTAATATATACAGCAATCGACAGGACTTCACGGCAACTTTCCGGCCAACTGCTGGTATGACTTTCAATGGTGGCGTAGGACCGAACGGATTAACGAAGAAGCAAGAAATGCTCGTCAGAAGTGCCATCAAGTACTGGGTTGAAAGACACAAGCATATTGTCAGGTCAGTCAATTTTATTACCGCACAAGTCGCACAAATCCGACAAGATTTAATCCGACGATTCTCGCTAAAGAGAGGTCACAAGATAAAGCGTGAAGACCGTAAGATAAAAGATTCAGTATCGAATGCCGTGATGAGAGATGCGAAACCACTTCTCCTCGTGTTCCACTTACCTACTGAAGACGTATAGTTAATTCATGCAACTCTATGAGCGAATGACGGACCATTTCTTTGAAAGTCATCTGCATCTTGTGTGGACTAGTGACCCAGAATAATCTTGTATAACACGCCTGAAGGTGTGTAAAGTATTTAGTATATAGTCGGCATTATATTGACCCCATAGAAAGACACGCTAACTATTCTCTCAATTATTAAGAAGACAAAGTTATGTGTGTATGTTGTGTACGCGATCAAACATCGCGATCATAAAATTTTAAAATATGCATAACACATTTCAAATACTATTCCTTCGAGGCATACATGTAAATACTTGATATTAATTATTTAATATGTAATATAAACTGGAGAAAAATAATTTTATCTCCTTTTATATAATATACATATAATATACATATATATTATTTTATACAATTACATATTATATTTGTATTATTTTAACATTTATCTGATACCACGGATGAAATAATAGTTTTGCGATTTTGATCATTTGATAAAGAAGAAATGAAGATAAAATTAATGAAACTTATTATTTACAAATATATTATTCATATAATCTATATCGCGATTTAAATTCCTAATACTTTTATCGATAATTTTCGTACTATTTATTAATACGTTATTCAATGTGAGAGTTATCAGACTGTTATTGCAATAATATACTTGGTCATATATTTATGTGTAAAATATTCAAAAAATTTTAAAAATCACTAGAAATCAATAGAAAGACAATCATAAATAAGATAATAAATATATTTTTGAAAAGCTAATTTAGCAAAACTAATTGAAATTTGTATGTAACAATACATTACAGCTATAATTATAATTACTGGGAGGAAAGTTTGAAATCTAGTCAAACAATCTTCTTAAAAATTGATATTTTCGACATAACTGATGTTATTTTAAAAAATCTATGCTACCTAGTCCTTCAAAACTAAATAGATAAATAGAACAATTCTATTTCTAACATTTCGATAATGAATAATTTTATTTTAAAAGCGTTATTCTTTTCGAATTGTGACAATCATCGTTCTTCAAAAGTCAGACTATGCGGAATACGGCGGCGGCAAGATCGATTGCTCCTCGGGAAAATTTTTTTTCGCAATAACAGTGCGACGGATGCCGTGTTCCTGTAGGTTCGCGGGGGTGCCGAAGCCACTCGTCGACTAGCACGGGATGCGCGTGTTCCCACGGTGGTGAAGTATTTATTCTAAGAAAGCGCGATATTGACCGCAACGGGGGTCGTGTATTGTATGGACTGAGCGATTCATGGGGGGATGGTATTCGACATGACGGTTCACGTGCACGTAACGTGAGCACACGTGGTTCACCTAACGCCAACGCACGCAGTGATGACAGATTTTCGCCCACGCAATCTATGGACACGCGTTGTCACATTCATATAGTATCATTGGACAGACTCAAAGGACTCAAACAATAGCATCAGCATTGTAAAAAGAAATGTTTTATTCTTATCTTCATTTTTTAAACACTTAAACATGTTTCAGGAACAGGCTTTAAACTTTTTCAATAGACAAAACATTACATGTTTGGATTGAAAACACTATGCGTTTTAAACATGTAGTGTTTTGTATATGATTGAGAAAGTTTAAAACTAAAACATCTTTAAGTGTTTAAGAAATAGAGAATAGAATAAAATATTTTAATATGTTAAAATTAAACACTTCTTTTTTCAGTGCGATTTTATCGATAGAATGATCTCGTTTATTACTGTTTTCCATTTTCTTTAACACACTTTTTTTAATTGAAAATTAAAATATGCAATCTTGACTGACGCGATTTCGACTACATTGAATTTCACGTTATATTTACTCAAAAATTTTAAAATAAAATTTTTTTTTGGAAACTTTTCGTTTATTTTTCATTTCAAATCCTTTTATTGTCGATGATCTTAGGGACTTAAAAGACAAATTGATTAAAAAAATCATTGTGATAGTCAAATTATATTATTCAAATGGTAAAAATTCGTATTATCACCTACGTAATATTGGAAGTAAAAGATATTGACCGCAACCGAGGTCATGTCCTACGTAAGTAGTCTAGGGGGAAGAAACGTTTCCACATAGCGGTCTATATATCGCGTTGGATATTCTGAGTTTCAAAATTTTGAGATCTACGCAGTCTCGCTTCAAAATTACATTCCAGCGTATTTTCCAGATCCGACTTTTCGCGATAGTGACAACCAAGTGTGACGCTATACAAACTACCGCGTTTTCTTCAAGGCGTTTCGACGTATCGATCATTCACTTACTGGAAATAGTGTTAACTCGATGAATGGTCAACGAAATAGGATATACGTGGTGAAATGGAATATTTGTTCGTCTTAGTTGTTCAACTTAGTTTTAATCACTTTAGTATGAAAATCAGTATCTATGTATGAAAGATAGTATCTATGTATGGGTATCGCGAATATATCTTTCATAAGTTGCTTGCAAGGGTATTTTTAAAGTGCGGCATAAGTCACTCGTAGACAGGTCGTCTCTTTAACAATTGGCGGAATTAGTATAATAATAATAATAATAATAATTGTTCCAATATAGATTGGTTACCGCGGTCGGGGATGCGTATGGTTTCGCGCTTCTACTTCACATGTTGACGACGACCATCACTTTAACGCTGCTCGCTTACCAAGCGACGAAGGTGAGTTGCCAGTCAGATTCCTTTTCAAGGTCTCGAGTAAATGACTTATTGATCGTATAAATTAGTTAAACAAGTAATGCAAAGTCGATGGATTAATAACGAACTCAAATATATCAAGAAGTATTAATACATACGAGTTTTAAATACTACAGGTGAACGGTATAAATGTATATGCAGCCTCCACGATCGGTTACGTGCTCTATACATTTGGCCAAGTCTTTTTATTCTGCATATTTGGAAATCGCTTGATTGAAGAGGTGCGTATGATGGGAAATTTATAAACGACTTAATAAATCTCTGAAATTTTACACAGTTGAAAAATTTATGTTAAATTTAACACAATTTAATTTATGTGTTCCAAACGATCCATCAAAATTTTAGTGTTAATTAACAAAATGAATATGTTAGAATGTAACACAAACATTATGGAAAACTTAACACAAAAATGTAACGTTTTGAACACACACAAATTATGTAAATATATTTTTTAAAAAATTAACATTTATGATGTATTAACTTAAAAAGTACATTTATCTTTTATTCATTTATCTTACAATTTACATTTTTTTCAGAATTTATTATTTTTATATTTATAAATCATGTTGTTTTAACACTAAAAAATGAAAAATTTAACAATATTATTTTAATACTAAATATTAAAAAATTAAATATTAATTTGACACAAAATATATTCAAATAATCACATTATGCTAAGTTAATACTCAGATATGTTAAAAATTCAACATAAAAATTTTGACAGGGACGATTTTAACACAAGTATAAAATATATATTTCATTGTAATTTAAAATGGCATTCTGATAAAAAAAATAAAGATAAATGTAATAAAAATGTAAAAAGCAAAAACTAATTTTTTTAATGCAATTTTATACAATAAATTGTAATAAAAAAATTCATTCTTTTTTAGAGTACTTCAGTGATGGAGGCGGCTTATTCTTGTCATTGGTATGATGGATCGGAGGAAGCTAAGACATTCGTGCAAATCGTATGTCAGCAGTGTCAGAAAGCTATGTCAATATCAGGAGCCAAGTTCTTCACGGTGTCTTTGGATCTCTTTGCTTCGGTAAAACTAGATATTTTATCTCAATATATTCTTGAGTTTTCTCTTTTCATTCAATTCTTATATAACGAAATTAAGAAGATTCCATTCATGATCTATTATAATAGAATATAAATATAATAGAGATAAATATGATAGAGATAAAATTATGATAGAGTGACGTAATAAACAATTTTCTAAAAATTTTAGGTACTGGGAGCCGTGGTGACCTACTTCATGGTGTTGGTGCAACTAAAATGAATGTTTGGTTTTGTATATTCCAGATGCGAATGCAATCTCTCGCGTTGCACACGATTGTGCAAGATTATATTTTTTAACGTATTTACAATATATGATAAAATGGAGCATTCGTATCGTGAAGATTTTCACGAGAAGAATTCTGCGTCTTTACAGGCGCATAACAAAATACAAAGAATGGATTGGAAAGTCATAAGAAGCTACTACATGTCAGAATTGAGTTTAAGCAATATAAAAATGATAGAGATTATTTTTACTATTACTTAAGCGAAGTAAGCGATAAGGCTTAAATAAAATCCTTTCTTTTTTATTATTATTTAGATTAACGAGTGGTGAAAGAAATGAGCACATATATTCTATATATTTTCCTTCGTTAAAATGTAAATTTTAGTTCTGTATAATTTTTCTCTCCACCTTTATTATGCATCTAGCAACAACAAAGAACAACGACAATGTAAGCACTCATCGCGATTCATTTTCATGAACATTAATTATAAGTCGTAATGCTTAACGGGGAAGATATACGCTATGTCATTCGAGGTGTACTGCTGCAACTTGTACTAATTGTCCTACAATCGATAATGGAACATTAATGAATGGACGCAGAAAAGTTTATTATCTTTATTTAGAGTCTATTATTAAAAGTCGTCCAGCAATTACGTTGTTATATTTTCAAACAGCCTATATATTTAAAAAAAACACGGTGAAGGAATTAAATGGCGTGTACATTGGCGATGTGTCCGAACGTGTAAATATAAGATGTAATCGTATGAGATGATTACATTTTTTAATGGAATAATAGTAATGGAACAATATTACGTAATATTAAATTTTGATAGTGGCACTCTTTGTCGTTGTACGCAAATAAGTAACAATTTACAAAGTATTTATCACTAATGCACGCCAATTTTTTATTAATTACGTTTTTTGCGTTTTGTTAAGAATTAAATTGTAAATCTTGTCATTTAGATTTCATTTTAATTTCATCTCATGAATCTTTAACTAAATTTTCTTCTTCTTTTTATTCTCTCTCTCTCTCTCCCTCTTTTTCTCTCTCCTTCTCTTCACTATTATTCATAAAATTTGTGATTTTACGGCTTTCAATGTAGAAAATGCATTTTGACATATATAATACGATTTATTAATTCTCCCTATTTATTGTTCATTAATTCTGCATTATTGATCATTAATTTTGCAGTAGAGACAAACAGTCTTTGCTTTTTATCGTGCATTCGGAAGGCTAAGAATAAAATTTGTTAGATAACGAATAGCGATTAATGAAATAGCTATGAATCGCGCACGCGCGCGATTGCGAAATACATAAAAAATTTCGTGTTAGGAAATGGAAAGTATCAGCGCCTTGCCTTTTTTGATGAGAGAAGCGGCGATACAATTGATGTAGTACGTCAATTACTATATAATGATTACCGAACGGTACTTGGCTCTAATAAATTTAGAGAGTAAAATATATATATATATAT
>NW_012130067.1:2020604-2023191 GCF_000143395.1 Atta cephalotes | reverse complement strand
TATATATATATATATATATATATATATATATTTTCATTATACGTAACCACGTGAGCGCGTGAACAGATGTATCTAATGTATACCTCGTTTTTTTATTATTTCTCGTAACTCTCGATATTTTTAGTAAGACAATATTTCATCACTTAAAAAGATGTGTAAGAAGAAATATTTGCACCATGCATGGCTGCTCATTCTGACCGTTATAATATAAATATGTATCTTTCATCGATGCGGATATCGTTTTACGAGACGACGTGAGATATTTTCAATTCTTTCGTCGGAAAGAAGTATCGTCAAAAGAAGAATGTAAAATGTCATAACAAACGTTTAAGCGGATACGAGTATGTCTGACGATATCCGAGCTCGATTTACTTTTGACATTAATGTATAATTAACATATGTGTATATTACTATGATCCAGTATTAATCGATGAGATCACAGTATTATCAAATAGTTTTTCTCTATGTAAAGCTGTACTATATTTATTTAATAAAATATTAATATAAACGTTCATATAAATTCCAACGTATCAAAATCCGAATTTTCTTATTGCCCTCAAAAGATTTAGACAACTACACAGGAAAGAATATTTTGTATTTGTGTTAATTCCTTATTCCTTGTTAAATTTTAATTTAGTATTAAATTTTTAACATATTCAAGAATTAATTTAACATAATGTGATTATGTTTTTTTTAATTAAATAATTTGAGTTAAATTGATATTAGACATTTCTTATTATTAAAATTGCACAATTTATGAGTAAATAGACATGTAATATAAAAATAATGTTTTTTTAAAAACATACGTTCTAAGATAAATAAATAAAATGTGTTAATTTTACATATTAAATATTACACATTAAATATTAATTTTAATTATGAAGTATTTGCTTAAAAATTTAACACAGATTTTCCAACTGTATATAGCGTTCTTGCAATAAGATTTTATCAAAATCGCTTTGCGTTAAAACTACAGCAAATATTTACTATGCGAGTGTGTTACAAGACAGCACCGTAAAAAAAATAAAAGTTACAAATGACCCATGATGAAATGAATGAAATATACACTTACATCAGTAACTGCTAATAAAAAATTGTCTTGCCTCACGAAATCTAAATTAGCACAAACCACATGAGTTTCTCCTATTCGATTCGATAGCTGCTTTTGGAGAACGCGATTCTTTCAACACGTAGAAAGTAACTTCTTTTTTTTTTTTGATATGATTTACGAGTGAATTGTACAAGTAATGCGTATGCAGGTTAACGCGAGTAGGATTGTAGAGATGAAGAAGGATTATGTTTTGCCGCTCCCACTTTGTCCGTGGAAACACTTTGAAAATCCAAGAAAAAGAACAAACTTTCTTTTCGCACTGCATTCTTCATCATATTCTCTCTCTTTACTATCAGTAAAAATTTAGTATAAATATCAAGATAAATATCTCTAATATATAAAATAAATCGAGATGCGCGCGACTGCGCACATTTGTCCCCATGTTTTCCAGCGTTAATAATAAAATATTGACGTAAAGCGTGGAGATGTATACATACATAGGACGTTTCAAAATTTTGCAAGTTTGTAATATTTATTGAATCGAATAAAAAGCATTTAACTGAAGTAAATACGCAAATAAATCTGCTTAAAGAACGAGCATTCTGTAATAGCTCCGCTTTGAACAAGCTGATTATTCGTTGTTTATCGTTTGTAGAAACAAAACATATTTTACAATTGATGGAATTATTTTATTATTTTAATATTTTAATTCGCTGTTTATCTATAAAAGCGAGAAGTTTTTTATTACAAGTAAACAGAATTATTTTATTATTTTAATATCTTAAGTTTAACTTTAGACGATTTATGTATAGATTATGTCACAATCCAAAATAGAATTCTATTTGAAATTTTATGCACTACATATGTAACACAGAAACATTTAAAGAAGTAAACTTAAAAAACTTATAAAATAAATGAAATATAAAATTCTAATTAAAATATTTTATCGTGGAATATAACGTGAAATATAATAAAAAATGAATATAATAAAAAATAAAAATTATTTAAAATAGGTTTTAAAAGAAACGCATTATGCATTCTTCCATTTCAATACATATTTATGATATTATCCTTGTATCATCAAATTTCGAATTTATTTAAAAATTTATAACGTATATTTCGAATCAGTTGATAGTTGATAGTCTCTCAACAAGCAATATTTATGTATTAATATTTATACAATAATATTTACATGTTAAAGTATCAAACCATTTTTAATAATTTATAATTCATGTCCTCTCAGAATTTAGAATAGACTTTTATATATGATTTTATCACATATAAAATGTTTGTCAAAAAAAAAAGATAATAAAATAAAATATACATACATGGCAATATACAATATAAAATTAAGATCTGACACAAATGAAAAATCGTTACAGTGGACTTTACAATATATTACAACAAATATATTACTAAATAACCTTCATTATTATTATTTATATATCACACACACGCACGCACGCACGCACGCACTCACACACACACACACACACACACACACACACACACACACACACACACACACACACACAC
>NW_012130067.1:2017792-2020441 GCF_000143395.1 Atta cephalotes | reverse complement strand
GGATAAATAATTGTCACAGCAAAAACTAGCTATTTATTCTAAAAGAATTGTTTGCGGACCTATTTTGATTAATTGTAAATACTTTTTATTCAGCTTAGCAAATATTGCAGACAAATATTGCAAAGCTATGACCAACTATCTGGAAATGACTCACACTCTGTACATCTAGATTAAGATAAAGCAACGTCTATTAAGAGCTTGTAAAAATAATCGTTTAACAAGCCAAGTGAGAAATTGCCGCGGCGCGGTTCGCACGCAGGCGCAAAACGCGAGCATCTCCGTACGCTTCTAGGGGTAGTTTCGATCGTCGAGGGATGAACTATGCCGTGCTGCCGCCCGAGACGCCTCAACCTCGTGCGTTGCTCCTGTGCGATGCTGTCTGAAACGAGAACTTTCGCGCCGCCGTCGTTTCATGACAGTGACACGCCTGCGGAGCGTGTGGTGCCGGTCGGTCGCGATTGCGTAATCGTTAATCGAGTGTCAGCCTTCGGCGACCGGAAGAGGGATCCTCACGGTCCGAAGAGGATTCTGTGATCGCGCATCGTCACCGGAGAGGATGTGCCGATCGTGGTCGAGACGAAATCAGCCGTTGGCTCTGTCAACGGCTAACTCGGACGGTCTGCAATCTAAAATCGAGTCTGCAAAATTTCATTGACGAACCTCGGTTACGATCATTCTTCTGCAAAATTGTTTCTCCTCGGGAAGCAATACACGTAAAGCAATACTGGCGCATGGATCGCGTCTGACAAGTTACGCTCATCTCCACTTTGCTCTACCGTTTCCTTATATCGATGATTGTAAATATCAAAGAAAAATGATAATAATATGACGATGTTCTACAACAATGCTATTTAAGATGCATGCGGCGTTCGCCGAATCCGAGTGCAGGTGGATCGGATTCAGCTGAACTAGGCGTGCGCAATCCGAAGAAATCCTGAGACCGAGGGTCGATGATCAATCAATCACAGCAAATCGATTGTCAATCAACGAAGTACAATCTAGAATAATTGCTAACAATCAAAATCGGCGCGTAATCTCGAGACGAGTTTTAGATCTCTATCTTATTGATACATCAAAACGATATCACTTATATTTATCCGCAAATTAAAATTACATTAGTAATGGATTTTTTCTCATCATGATGCATCAGGAATACTCATCGAGATTACGCCAGTTACAATCCCTCGACTTTACGATACTTGAAGAATAGCGCGTACCGATCAGAATGATCGGACATTCGATATTAAGGAACATATGTACGTGAGTTACGTAATACGCCTATCTGTAAAGTAATAGGTTACAGTAGACGTCCCCAGAGAGAACATGAAGGAGATGAAATCAAATCTGAGATTGCTGTTTGATTAATGGAGCGAAGAAACACTCCCGATAAACAATGAATCTCAGCTCTTTTAGTCTATAATCTAGTCAACGAGACTGAATAACACTGGTTCTTAGATTGTAAAAGCTAAAATAAAGAGTGAGATAACCTTTTTATCAAAGGGAATAATCCATTGCCATTTAATGATACATCCGATGTACTAAAGCAAATAAAATAAAGGGAAAAAAGAGAGAGAAACTAAAGTACAATCGCATATGCGCACGTGGGTTATAATTGACAGAATTGGATTCATCTTAGTCATTAGAAGGCTCAAACAATGCAATCGTATCGGAGTTAACGGAGGACTGACACGGCGCAAGTTGTGAGGAATTTTTTGCGAATCACCGATAACCATAGGTACAAAAACTGCGAGCGGCTGGAGGAGGCGAAGCCTCCCGCCGCACAAGCATTATCGTAAGTATTATGAGTCTTGCAAAATGTCTACCATTTTATTATATTATCTATGTATATTATATTTTATATTTATTTATTTTTTATATAGTATAATTTATATATGTCTCATTTTTTACAATTAATTAATTATGTTTTATATTTCATATAAAATATAATTTATATTTTATATTATTATAATTACATATTAATTATATTTTATATTTTATATAAAATATAATTAGTACATAATTGTAATAATTTTATATAATAATTTTAAAAATTGTATTTTGAAATAAAAGATGTATTGAATATATTTTCTTATTATTTCTTTTTTATATTATTTTCATTTATCAATAAATTACGTTTATAATCTTTAATAATAAATATTCACGCGAACAAAATCAAATTAATCATATAATATAGTTTTAAAAAAAATTTAATATCCACGTATTCCTATAAACAAAAGTATCGATTACCCATATACACGTATTAACTACTCGTATATATATATATGTATTATGAACTAAAATTAATTAAAAACTTCAACAAAGGCCACGCATAATTAAAATTTCCACGATATAATATTATGGTGAGCTAACTATAACCAAACACTTTTCAAATTATAATGTGATAATTTGTATACCCTTAATCCGATTAATACATCAACTCTCTTTCAGTCTTATAACTTAGCACGTTGATTAAGAAAATTAAAAAATGTAATTTATATTACTTCATAAAAAGAAAACTTAGAAGGAAAACATTTCAAAAATCTGTAATTAATAAAATCGGCGAGAGATTTCAAAACGATCTTATAATATCGCGATTAAATTATATATAGAGATATGAGACATATTCCGTCCAGAGTAAATTTAATTATA
>NW_012130067.1:1999404-2017710 GCF_000143395.1 Atta cephalotes | reverse complement strand
ATATATATATATATATATATATATATATATATATATATAATATTAATTAATTAAAATAAAAAATGTTTTGTGACTTCAAAAATAAATGAAATATAAGTAAATTGTCTATATGAATTTTGGTTATTAGTGCGTAAATAATATATTTATAAGACGATAAAATATAATACGCAAATAATTGAAGTGTACTTACCAATAAAGTTAACTGTAAATCGTAATACATTCTAATTCAGGGTTGACACAAAAAATGAATTTTAAAATTCCCTTTTTCCAAATGAAAATGGAAAATTTTCCATGACTAATATAAAATAAATTTTAACATTTAGATTCAAGGATTGTAGGAAAGCTATATTATTAAAAACACAAAAAAGCTTAGCACGCATAGTAAAATTTTGGATACAAATTCAAGCCAGCAAAAAAAAAATTAGTTTTGAAAAAAAGAATGCAGTTACAAAAAAGAGAGATCAAATAAAATTACTGAATAAAATATAAATTTGAATTATTTAAGTTAAAATCATTTAAAGTGCGCAAGTTTTGAACTATAAACGTCAGATATAATATTTAATAATATAATATTTAAAAAATTGTAACAATTGGAATAGGAGCAGTTTAAGAAAATTGTGAGCAAATTTCGAAATTCCAGACTTTTTTATATTTTCCCCTGACTTTTCCCGGTTTTCCTGGTTTTCTAGGTCTGTAGCAACCCTGTAATTGTTTGCGGATTATATTTTATCACCTTATGAATATGTTATTTATGCAATTGTAAAAGCTTATAAGTAATTACTTATATTTTATGTATTATTTAGTTACATAACTAAATATATATAAAATTTAAAACGTATATGTTTTAAATGCTATCTTGGTAAACCAGGATTATAATTCTCTGCACATACATATATATATATATATATATATGTATGTGCAAAATATATATCTATATGGTCGTTGATCCCTGGTTAGAAGAGACAGTACTCCGGAGTTTCGCGTCAGTCGATCGGCGAACTTCGACCACGAAGGTCGTCGGAGCGCGGTGATAAGTGCACTTCGAATGTTCGTCGCGAGTGCAATGTTCTAATTACAATTAAATCTGATGGAACGCGCGAAGGACAATGAGTTCCCATCAAGCTCGATCTTACATGCGAATAAACGGCTTTTGGGTAAACGAGATTCGCTTGTCAATACACGTGATGTGTTCTGATAAAAGTTCATCGTACAGAATGCATGTGAGACATTTTTATTTTTATTTAAAAAAAAGCATTATCAAAGCTCGATATCCATTTTATTTAAAAATTTTCTCAATTTTCTTGTTCTATTTATAAAAATATATTTTTTTCCTCCCGTTTTAAATATAATTACCTTTTATTAAGCATTTTGCAGTGTAATGCATGTCTTATTATAAGGATGTTTAATCTTCTTAATTGATTCGATTATTTAATCATAAATTAGGAATTGATTTCCATTAGAAAGCGCATTCGTCAACTTTTATTTATACGCCAGTGTGAACTGGCGCATCGGTGTTCAAGAGAGCGGGATAAAATCTCATATAAGCATCCATAATTACATGTCGATTTGTTACGCGATGCAAAAGCAATATTGCGAGTATAGCTTTCAACCAATTTGTACACAAATATAATCACATATAGATGTTTTATTTGAAATTTCATAAATCACAGAGATCACTCTGTACATGCACTTTCGCGTGTAATGCATCCTCGCCTCCAATTAACATTTCACTTATTTTTTAAATTAAAATATGATTAAATTAAATTCTTTCAATCCGCGGACGGATATAATACCGCAAACGTTGTTCCGTTCTTGCATACGTGATCATAAAGCAAATTTATGATTCAAAACATTTACAAAGACAAATAAATTCGCGTGCAGAAGGTGTATTATGACTTATGGATGACATGGGTGCCACCTAAAAATATTCTCTAAGCTTCATGAATAATATATCTTCATGACTAGAGCAACTTGCTACAAAGTCGGCGAAACAAATGTCAAGAATATCTCGAATTTCTTTACTTGAATGAGCTTTCGCATTTCACGAAGCGATCTTCCAACTTGACTAACGCGTAAAGTTCGTTCTGAAATGGATTCACATTTGAATATCATTAATTAATTCATTTATTCCATCGGTCATTTATTCCACAGCGTTTCCCTTCGCATATATTGTCACATTAAAAATTACATCCGCGAAAAAAACAGAAAGCATAATAATTTTCTGATACTTTTCGTGAATATTAATTGGACTGGAATATTTATAAATGTTAATTGCGTAGTCCTTCTCCCTCCTCCAATTCTTCTTGAATAACGATAACTCGTTTCGTTTAGCATTTATAATATTTTTTATAGCTTCTGGATTTAATCCACATAAATCGATAAAAGATTCACAGAAAGCATAGTTTTGTTAAAATATCTAAAAATATAGTTAGATATCTAAAAATTTGTTGAATCATTAAGATAATTCAAGCTAAGCGTTCTACGCTCGAATTAGTTACTAAATGTCAAATTTAGTATCTTTCTTTACTCATCACATTTGAGTTTCCTACGTAATTATTTAGATGGTCCAATCAAATTATTTAGATCTATATCTAGTTAAATTTTTAAATACTTCAGCAAATTCTTTCTTTCCGTATTCAATATAACGAAGCTCTTTGTATAAAATATAGTTCTTGTACTTTGAATAGTTCGAATAACTTTGGTTAATCATACGGTATTGCATGCCTCCGATGTTTCATCAAAATTGTATCTAATTTGCAAAACTTTAGCGTATATATCACGAGAATTTTCGGAACGAGATTCTCATCGCAATATTCCTAGTTCCAGGAACCGAGTATAATTATGAAATAAAATTGCTCCTCATATATGAGCAACAAGTTCTCATCGTATATATTATTTGTGTGTTGCATAATTTTGTCATCTCTGTCGCAGAGCTGGACCTCGATTATTTAGAAAGAAGAGGCGGAAATACAATAACTTACGAGGGCGCTGAAGGAAACTCAAAAGAGGAAGATAGCCCTGCGGACACATTAGATCGTGTTAAGGTTATCTTCCTAGGTGCATCCGGCGTAGGAAAGACGAGTATAATTAGAGTAAGATTTAACTCTTACGCTTTTTTATATCTGGCTTATCTTTTTAAAGATCTTTCCACCGCCTGTAATTTTTTTATTAATAAAAATATATACATTTGTTTGTTAATTTGTTATATTATTTAATGTCTGGCGTTTTGATTAAAAAAAATTTCTTATATTTGTTCATTTTTATAGAAATTATAGAATAAATAATCAAGTTGAAGGGGTACGTCATGTACATCAGTATGTTGTTCCTATAGTGAGGCGTTTAAAAGTTAATAGACATGATTGCATCTCTCAATTAGATGTTACTTTTATGTATTTTACGTGGAACTACTCTTTGCCCTGCGAATCTCTCAATTAATCTTTTGAATATTAAACGTGCAGTTTCGAAATTTTAGAGATCTAATTACCTCAATATAGAGACATTTAATTAACATAATTTAAAATTTGGATATTATAAATATATTACATCTTAAATTTAAACGATGTAACCTTTATTAATCTGACAAAAAGCGAAGAACCTTCCCGATAACTTTGCAAATATCTTATATGAAAAAACGGTTCGTACGACGTGCGATGGACGGAAATCTTTGTCAGAATTTTTGTTTCAAAGCAGGAAAGGAAACAAATCGTGGAAACGAGTCACTCGGACGCTCCGTTCATTTCCGATAATAGTTTCCGCTTATCGATGACGACGATTATCGACTCTCCGAGGAAATTAAAAGGCACAACGAATATCCTAAGAAAGCCAAGTCACTTTTGACATTTCTTTTAATAGATGAAATTTAAGTTCAAATACCTGCTTGCGCGGGAGAACTTTCAATCGATCGTACACAAAAGGAAAGATTTCACTAAAGTATCTAGAAAAATTAAAGTATATAAAGTATCTAGATACAGATTTGTTAACTAGATAAATTAATTAAATACAGACACAGAATAATTTTATTGGGTTATCAAAATAATTATGTAGGACGTTCAAGTTGGTTGCTGGAATGTCAAAACTTTTTGCAATATTGCATGTCATGTTTGAAAATCCTATTATTTTGATGATCCAACAAAATTTTTTGTTTTTAAATCTATATATTTACTATCTAAATCTCTTGGAATAAAAATTGAGCTAGTCTTGAAAAAACAGTAAAAACTTTTTTACTCTTCAACGCAGATTTTAGGCAGATTTTTCTCTTTTTTAAGATTTCATCCTTTTGGAGTGAAATCCACTTCAAAGAAATGAAATTTCATTGCTTTTTTGGAAAGAGATTTCATTCCTTAATTTAAAATGATTTTAATTTTAAAAAAGGAATCTCCAAAAAGAATGAAATCTCATTCCTAAGGAATGAAAATCTGCCACTCTTGTTTAAGAGTGAAAATATTATCACTCTTTTTTCAAGACTGCTTTTCAATCTTTTGGAGATTTCACTTCAAAAGATTTAGAGAGTAACTAAAATTTTAAATACTTCAGCAAAGTTAAATACTTCAGTAAAATTTTAAATACTTCAATAAAACGTTCTTTCTGTGTAATAATAATATCTCTCTGAAAAGAAAAGTTTTACTTTTAAAGATTGAAAATTGAGCCACTCTTTTTCAAGACTGATTCAATTTTTACTCTTTAGAATGATAGAATGAGATTCCACTCCAAAGAATTTAGAAAGTAGGCTCTGAATTCGTAATTATTTTTACGAATATTTATTTACGATATTTATTTACGCTTCCAGCAATTCGTCTGGAGCGAGTTCTCCGAGGAGTATAGACCGACCGAGAGGCGAGAGACATTTTATCCGAGCGTAGTGCTGGCCGATCGATTATACGAATTGAAGATCACCGATTTGCCCACCATTCCGTATTTCCCGGTCAGTTCGCACTTGGAATGGACGGACTTTCGTTATTATGGACTGCGGAGTGCAACAGCGTACGTGCTTGTATTTGATCTCAGTAATCAGGACACGTTTCAGGTACGTACAATTGAAATTTAATGTTAAAATCGCGATAAATTGCGAGCAGGCCACTTGCAGGACAGAACTTTAACTTCGGAAAGAACGTCAGGAACACGGTAAACCTAGCTCACGCTTATATCTTTTTTGTTAAGTTTTTCTTGCAAGCCTTTTCCCTTCTCGCGAAAGCCGTCACAACTTTCGACTTGAAGTCGCATCAAAGTTGCTGGCATAAAAGTTTGATTATGTGGATGTTTGTCTGAATGACGAAAGGTGATCTCTCGAGGACAAAACGTAGCGCAAGTTAAATGATGATAAATCGATTTTGCTAATAAGTCAAAAGTATAAATGAAAACCCGTGATGTTGATAACATTATTAAACAAGAAATGAAATGATACAATAAGTAATTAGCGACTGCAAGAGAAGAATCTTCCTTCGTATTTATTTTGTTTAAAAATATTCTAACTTTTAACATTAAAATTACTAAGATAGCCTATATATACAGCTTCTCAACAAGTAACAAAGTATAATATTGAATGATTTAAAATAATTTATGAAATTTTTAATTAACCCTTTCATATCTAATTTTTTTTAATAAAAAGCTATAATTATAAAAGCTACTTTAATTATAAAATTAATAAAAATTTAAGCTCAATGCAAACCGACACAAGATAATACTTAACTTTAATTATTTTTTTTATTTTATAAATCATTTTTTATATTTTCGAATATAATAAAAATGCCAATATAAGCCAACACATCTTCTTTATTTATATTTTTAGACAATAGTTTTATGCATTCACAACATGTCCATCGATTTAGTTCGCTTTAGTAAAGCCTTAAAATTTTAATTTGTTTTATATTTTATAATAATATCTATCAGTTTATTACAATATTTTTTTTTATTAAAGTTTAAACAACAATTTATTGTGAAATGTGTCTTATATCTAATTTTACAGTGTCGGTGTCTTAAATAATTTAATGTTTTACTTAACCAAAGATAAAATTTTTTTAATGTGCTACTACAAGTGACCCAACGCGTGAAAGGCTAAATGTGAAAGCGCCGGTATATTTTTCTTTAATTTCCGATTGAAATTGTGTTCAGTATATTAGAACGTTGCGCGAGCAAATCTATGAGGCGCGTGACATGAGAGGCGTACCTTTGCTGGTGGTCGGGAACAAGCAGGACGAACTGTCACAGACCGTCGCTTCCGGGACCAGGTACAGGGACATCGTGAACCTCGTCCGAAAACACTGGAGATGTAGTTACGTCGAGTGCAGTGCCAGATTTAACTGTCGCGTAGTGCAGGTGCGCGATATACATTATTTATCAATCTGCCCGCTGCCAATCTGTGTCTCATTCGTATTAAGATTAATTTAACTCCTTTAAAATTTTAATGTGCACTTCAATTACCGTTCATATTTAACATTTAATACCAAAATTACGAGTATTGAAACGAGATTACTGAAATTCTCACCGAGGAAATATCGACATCGAAAAATTCATCGGGAAGAGCTTATCGTTGAAAATAAACTCGGAATTTCCCGTTTTTTAGAATTTTCGTAAAATTTTTTTTAACATTTTTAGAATTTGTTGCATTTTTAAATTTTAAGGGGAGGACCAAAAGTAGAAACGCGCTTTTGAAATGCAGTTTATTGCAAAAGGTAGCGTTTTATGTTTATACTTTATACGAATTCCAAATTCTAACTTCAGATACAACTTAGTTTTTTAAAAAATTGACAATAAATGAGATCTATCATCTTCCCAAGTATTAACAATTAATCAATTCAATAACTTCAAAATTTGTATACTTATAATTAAAAAAAAAACTAAAGGTTGTTAAAATTAAAATTTGGGTTTCTCTTAACATGTACACGAAGAATTGTTGCAACAAACCACATTTCAAAAGCATGTTTCCTTGAAGACTTCCGGTCTTTTCCTGATTCAGTCCATTTCTTCAAAATTCACAATCAATCTGCATAACTTCAATTGTAGAACAATTATTTGCATTGCCTCTTAAAAGAGATTGCGAGTTAGAAAGACTACAGCAACTTTTCGATATCTTTTGATTGACAGGTATTTCGGGAACTGATGAAGAGCATACAGGCAATAGAAGGTAGGCCGAACTCGCCGTCACCCGCGGCCACGCAACCAATGCGATCCCATCAGCACGATACCAGCGAGAGATGTATTCTTCTCTGACATTAAGACCAAATCGCTTCCCTTACGAGGCAGTCGATCATACAATGCACCGTCATATATCATGTATCGTACTTGCCCTCGAGCAATGAAACTAGAGTAATAACAACTCGAAGAGCATGTCACTCGAGGCACGAGAGTCAAGAGTGGTAGAATACGTCGTACATCGGGGGTGACTCTTCTAAGACTGTACAAGAGTGCTAACGTGCACAATTACGCGAGCGAGTGGACGAGTGAAATAACAAGTTTCGAAATAAGCGACAATAATAATCAAGATTTACGCCAACGGCGAATTCGCTGCGACATGCGATTTAATCGCCGAATTATATATATCGGAGATTTCGCGCATAATTTAGCGGGTGAAATCCCGTCGATTCAACGGAAAGGTCTCTTCCTGCAGTATTCAAATTTTGTATTCATGTTAATCGCATTTGCATATTTAAACAATTTTCCTTTATATGTAGGTCGATTACGATACTAATATATAGTAATATTACAATATTATAACGATGATAATTATAATTTCCTAGACAAATCAATTTTAGTAAAGTTACGCAAACGTACATAAAATTACTTTTACATGTGTATACCGATTTTCAATGAGTTATGTAGATCTCTGGACGGAAATGAGATCGTCTATAGAAGTTAACACGCGTTAGAATGCTCAGAGGACTATTAAATAGCATAAAAATTAGAAAAAAAAAACTTCGATAATTAAACGAGACAAGAAGGTAGCGAAATGCAGCGCGGAACTCCTCTCAGCTCAACCCTTTCCCGCGTTCGGCCTAATTATATTCACGCAGTAGGTAGGTATTCGGTGAGAACGAAGCAATAGTACATATACATATACATATATTTTACTATGCTGTTAAGAGAGTTAATTGGTTATCAATCTAACGGTCAGTCGATCGTGAGAAACGTGTAATCGTTATAATTATCGACATGTTGTATACATAGATTATACTGGCATATATCGTGTGTTAGCGTTGTTACCGTTTATATGTACTCTACGAAGGATGCTATGTGCACGTAATTTCTACATTAGGTCCTTCTCGAGATAAGATTCATCCCCGTGACTCATCGCGACGCGTTAATACTGTCACGCGCCACACATCAGTGACACCAGCAATAGAGAGAGCGTCTCATCGACATTATTATCTGTTACATTCGAACGCTCGAATGCACATGTTAAAGAGTATCACATATATATATATATATACAACAGGGGCATAAAAGATACGTAAGATCGCTCAATTTCAATTTGCACAAACGCAAGTTAATCGTTTTGTAACCGGCGCGAGTACGATAGCATGGGAACGACGGGCAGAGTGATACATAATCCCTTATTTTGTATGCACATGCACGACGTTCACAATAAAAACGCCAGTGAGACAGTAGCACGTGGCATATCATTTTTTTTCTACACGTTCTCGCCTACTTTATTTTAATTTTTAATTCGTTGAAAGCTGACACGTCCTCGCGAAACTTTATGGGCTTTCTATAAGTCGTTTAGTCACTACTTATATCATACTAGAGACAAGTTAGAATTATAAGTCATAAATCTTAGGGAACTTACATCAGAATAAATCATTTTAGACTATTACGTCATAATATGACAGCCAATCAGAAGAATAATAGTTCTCGGAGAAAATGATTGTATGATTAGTCAATTATAAGTCAATCATAAAGTAACTTAAATAAAAAATGTTTAATTGTAAAAAATGAAATTTCATCAGTCATTCTGATTAATGACTCATCGTTGACTAACTGTTTATTACTATAGAAAGGAACATCAAGTCAAGAGAAAGTCAAAATGATTTTATTTTAACATCATGAAAGTCGAAATAATGATTTTTTTGTTCGACTGTTTATTGACGTTAAGAATTAAAATTAAGTCATTTTTTGTTAATTTTTGTGGATTCCTTTTCTCGAGCAGAACATAACTCATCATGACATTAGAATGAACGTTAGAAAAATTTCAAAGTAATTACAAAAAGTCACTTTTTAATAAATTACGATATTATATTTTAACATCGTTTTTGGGTTATTTATTTTTATTTTTCAATGATGCTCATAGAAGTCTTCTTAAACAGAAGAAGACTGCTTGAAGTAAACGCATTCAAGTCTCGCTTCTGATTTTTCTTTGAACTGAATGTGTCAAAATGTTTCTAAGATAATTTAATATAAAATATATAATATGAAAAATTCTCCGTTTAATTTGATATAAAACATAAATTCAAATTATTACAAAAGAAGTTATCATTACTTCATCTTACATACTTTCCACGTAGCATAACAGTTAATTTGGATTTGATTGAATAAATTATTACGGAAGATGTTACGTCTGTCGAAAGGACTTCGGTGTGAAAAAGTCTATCTATTCGCTCTGCGGGAGAGGAGAAGAAGTTGCATCGCGCAATTTTCCGACAGAAAGATCAACTTTGGAACGAGTGAACGACACGTACTGGTTGGAACTAATTTATCAAAGTACGTGAAATCGCGCGAATGACTAATTCGCAAAATTCGCGAATCCTATCAAAGCAGTGCCGCTTAATTTACTTGAGATATAAACAGTCTTCCGAAAAATACAATAAATATAGAATCTGTCATCCGAAGGTGAGCAAAACGAAAGGAGAACCCAGTATGAGCACAAATCTAAAGGAAGCCCTTTGCGAGAAGATTCCCGTGCATCACGATCTTCTGAGAAACTTTCGACTTTACTTCGGTCCAAGTGTCGTCAGTCAAATCACGGTCGAAAACTTGTACACAGGATTAAACGATGTAAAAACTATCGTCAAGGAAACCTCGGAACTTGATCCTAAACATGGTGTAATAATCATAAAATGTTTAATTATTAAGAGACAAGATATTTTTAAATTATTAAAGGAATAATTATAGATGCATTAATGAAATAAATGATGATATATTAAAAAATATAGATATTAAAGATAATATATACTTTATTTTTCAAATGTGTGCGTATGTAAAAGATGATATAGTTTTATAAATTTGTTAAACTTTTCGCTCAAAGTTAGATGTTATGAATACAATAAATATTCTTAATTTTTTAATTTAATTATCTCAAATATGATTGTATGCTGAAACATTCAAACATTAACTACAACACGATGTGAGACACTAATAATATAAGGAACTAAAACATTATTAAAATATTATCTCATATTCTGGCTGAGATAATATTTTTCACAATAAGTTCTTTATCGAAATAATTTAGGGAGGATTATTTTATATATAGGAATGTTTCAGTTTCTTATATTATTAGTGTCTCACATCGATTGTGGTTAATGTCCGAATGTTTCAGCGCACAATCATATTTGAGATAAATTAAATTTAAAAATTAAGAATATATATTGTATATATTCATAACTTTGATCGAAAAGTTAAGTTTAACAAATTTATAAAACTATATCATCTTTTACATACGCACACATTTGAAAGATAAAGTATATATTATCTTTAATATCTATATTTTTTAATACAATTCTTATTTGTTAAACTTTTCATTTTTATAAAACTTTAAATTTCATAAAAATATATCAAATATTAAATTGTTAAAATTTCAAACAATGTTTGTGACTCATAGGTTACACGATTTTCTTCTTTGAGAGAGAGAGAGAGAGAGAGAGAAGAAAAAGAGAGAGACTTTAACGTTAAAAATAAAACTTCTTTAGATCGTATACCGTGGATTAACTATACCGGAAGTGATCGCTCTACTGCCTCGCGAAGGAAACTCGCCAAGCGCAGAGGCTGTATTTTGGTTGCTCCTAACTGGTGACGTTCCTACACAGCAGCAAACTGCTTCATTGATCGCCGACTGGACGTTACGACGTAAAAAATGTACAGAATGGTGGTCGGGACCACGCGGCGAAACAATAGCTTCCGTTCTACGTTCAATGCCCGAAACAATTACACCCTTGCATAGATTGTCGATCGCGCTCACAATTTTCAACATCAGCAAACAGACGAGAGAAGCTAAAAAGCACGGTGCCATGCCTTATACTTATTGGGAGGTAATTGAAGATATGTTGTGACACATTATAAAAATTTACTGAATAAATAAAAAAAAACCTTCGAAGAATTACTTAACTACAAAATTAATATTGAAGATAATAATAATCGAAATGTTTTCTATCTAATAAAACACATAATAAAAATAAAAACGTAATTATGTCTCATTTAAAAAATATGAATAAAATTATAGATATAAATAGCAAAAAATATTGATTCAAAATATTAAATTTTCATTTCTAAAAGTACAGTACATGTGATTTCACTTATGAATTTGTATAATTGAGCTAATTATAGCAGAGAAAGAATGATATGGTTTTCTGTATATAAAAACGCATTTCTATTGTAAAAAATTTTCATCAATTGATTATATTGATATTATACATTAATTAACGAAAAATAACATTTACTTTTATTTTAAGTATATCTACGAAGATGGTATGGAATTTCTCGCGACCTTACCAGCAATACTCGGTTTGATTGCCAAAGGCCAAACGTTGACAAATGTGAGCGGTGATGGCGATTGGGTGCAATTTTTGTTAGATTGCTTAAGAAACGTGAACGAGAGCTTAGACAGCCGAAAATCATCGATTGCAGATTTTCTCAGATTATACATCACTTTAAATGCGTAAATTTTTCAATTTCTCTTGTAATATAAAAATTTTCATTTTTGTTAAAAATAAATTCGAATGTTAAATATATGTTTAAAAAACAATGAAGCTATAATTATAAAAAGTATTAAGTTATATCTATTTAATAAACTAAATAATACAAAATCATTATAAAAAATAGAAAAATTCATTTCGTGTAAATAGTAACAATAACTGTGAAATTATATCTTTCAATTGAATTAAGTGTAAAAGGAAAAATACAAGAGAATTGAATATCTATTTTAATCCTAGTGACGATGATGGCGGAGCTCCGATTGCTCACGTTACGCAAATTTTGGGTTCAACTGATCTCCATATAAATGAGGTATTAGCGAGCACCGTTTTAGCGCACATTGAAGAGCCTAAAAGTGGAACAATGTTGGAGGTAAAACATTAGATTATGAAAAAATTACACATATATATGTAATATATCTAATATAATCATATGATTATTGATTGTTAATCATATGATTGTTATAATAATATATTATAAATATTACCATATATATATATATATATATATATATATATAATATATATATATGTGTGTGTGCGTGTGTATTGTACAGTGGAAAAAATTACAAACAAAAATCAAAAACACTCTTGGCCGAACGTGGACGGAACATGCCTTACAAACCTGCGTGCTGAATTTATTAAGCAGAGACAAATTGATAGGATATAAGCAAGCTGATTTTTGCGATCCACGATATACCGCACTCCTGCATTACGCCAAGCAACATTTGCCCAATAATTCGGAAGTAAAGGTACAAAAAATTGTGCGAGAAAAAAATATTGATTCTTATAGAAGATACAAGCCATAAAGCTAAAAACTTCACAGCTCTCGGAAGATATTACACAGATATTAAGAACGGCATTAAGAAGACCGAAAAGGAAGGACATTTATCCAGAACAGAATGCCTTGGCTCCTGTTATTTTTCAGGTAGAACTGCTGTGTTTTTATAGTAGAAAATAAATTTTAGTTTTTGTGCAAAAACATTCGACTTGCACATTTTCGTTTGACTGTTATTGTATTTACTATTGAATTTTATTTAATTTATATATAATTATATATTATGTATTATCATATATACATATTTATATATAATTCAGAATAATATAATTTCATATAATTTATAAATTGTCTGTTATATCATATTTGAATTATCTAAATTTTTAACATTATTTATAAACATTTATTGCACACACACACACACACATACACACACACACACACACACACAACAAAGTAAGATTATTAAGTAAATTTTAGTAATTTAGTATAATATAGACTTAGTTTTAAAAGAAAAAAGGTAAAAGAAGATGTAAGACATATTGTTTCTAAATGCCTTAATTAATGTTTTGATGATTTCTCTACCTAGTATTACGGATTAGAAGACATGAGATTTAATCAGATGATACTTTATATGGCACGGACTCTGGGAGCGATCGCCTCGATTATCTGGACGAAGATTGTGAACGCGCCTATCGAGCACCCGATATCAAGTTGCACTTACAACTATGTAGAATCAGTTTGCGATAACGGCACAAAGAATCGAAAACGTAGGACACGAAAGTAAATAAAAGCAAAACGCGTATAAAGGCTCACTTGTCAAAGTAAATCGATCTTCGAGCTCAGTGATCTTTATTTCTCAAAGTTTAACTATAATTAACTATAATTATTGATTATCAATTATTCGTCAACTATTTTCCGCTATCGCGTATGCTTGAAATAAATTGTTTTAAAAATGTCATTTGAAATTATTCCAGGTAGAACACAGAAGTCATAATAATATTCTAATTACATCATCATGATTTGTATTTGTCACATTTACTCAAGAAACATACAAGTCAACAAAAAATCATAATTAACTTTCATGACGTCAAAATAAAATCATTTTTGACTTTCTCTTGATGTGAATGTACATTTATTTTTAGTATCAAATAACGTCATAATAATCTATAATATTATGACTTAATTTATGACTCTGTGTTTTACCTGGAATTATATAAATGTAATATATGTAGATACATAATATTTACCTTCAAAACAGATGCCTTGGGCAGAGAGAGAAAATTGCATTTTTTTTAATTATCTATTACTGCGAGATCTTTAAAATAAAAAGTATGTTGTTGCCACAAAGTCGCCAAAGCATTTTAGAGACACGAGCCGACCTCTATACATCAATCTTAGTACTTTCGTAATAACGCGCGTAAATGCGGTGATAATGCAGGTTTCTCATTTCAGTGCTGAACGCAAATAAAAAATATATGGGAAAATAACAGAAACGGTATCTAATGGGGCTACTCCCCGACTGACCCGACTCCTTCTCGACAAGACGGGGACTTTAGGGGCATGCTCGAGTACCGTTGTTAATTCAAAGAAAGAAGAACTTGCCTCAAAAGGACATGGAAGGGGATCGTATCGCGAGATACATCAGAGAGTACCTACATTCAAACGCGTGGATCGTTTTTAATACGCGTGCTCGAGCAAGGTCCAATCGACGTCGTACAGATAATCGCGTGTAGAATGGCGTGATACGACGTGTACTCGCGCTTCGAAATTATGACAGACAGAACTGACGGAAGGTCGCCGACGTGAACGCTCCAAAGAAATCTGAGTCGCGCAAACCGAAATTCTGTGTCGTTTTCGCGAACTGAGGATTGTACGGCTGAAGAAATGAGAATCTCTCGATGATCGTAGCGGGATCTGCGTGATTACAATCTTTCACAAGGTATATCTATAGAATTATATGTTTATCTCGGAAATCATTGAAAACAAAAGGGCGACGTATATTCTTTATGATTTTTCTCTTTACATATATGTTACGATATTTATCGTATTTATTTTGTTGGAGATATACGAGCGACATAAAAGCGAATTAATGTTTAATTAGAGGTATATCGATTTTGAAACCAAATTTGACAACTTTTGGCATAAAAGTAGAGGACTGATAAAAATCGTGATGATTAAGGATGACATCCAGCTGACAATGATGACATCAGACATATCTGAAGGTTAGAAAATCTGTTGTATCGACATATCATAAAAATAATACACGAAATATGAAATCTAGTACAACCCAAGCAGAACAACAAGTCATTATTATCAAAATGATGTCGTAATAATTCCAAAATGATCGTTAAAAGTTATTTTTCAATCATTCCAGATTCATTTTAATGTCATTTGACTTTATCGTGATTATTGTTTTGCTTGGAGAATGACTTTCCATAAGATCTCGTGAAGAAATAAAATGAAATTTAGTATAAAATTCAGTAAAAATCTATAAAATAGAGCAATAAACAAATAATCTATAAAATATTGCTAACATAGATTGAATAAGAAATTCTGTAAAAAAAAAACGAAAAAATAAAACTAGTTATGAGTTTTGAAAGATGTATTCTATCAGTGTAATTTAATTTCAATCTCAATTCAATTAACTCATCTTTGTAAAATTCTGGAATTAGAAAAAGATGAAAAGTAATCAATTAAATAAAAATTAAAGTTAATCTACATTGATAGAAACGGGCATTATAGAGCCATATTTATATAGAAAGAATAGAAATCCATAATTTAAATACAAATACAATAATAATAATCTTGCTATTTGCCAAAAGCCAGAAAAAAAATCTGGAAGTTTATTACGGTTCTTGAAACGAGATGAAAATTACATAAGTGAGCAAATTTACAAAATATTTATAACTTTATTGTCAATTTGATCAACAGTGAATCTGCTTATTTTTATAACTTTCACTTCGTTTAAAAAAAAATGTTATAAGTGTCTGTTTGTTTTTAACTGCAAGAAGTTCAGCTAAAAAAAAGAATAAATTTATAGATACTTTTCTTTAAAAGGCGAGAAATATAGAATCATTTAAATATAATTAGTTGTGCAACTCTAAAATGAATTTTTAACTTTTCGCAAAGCTTCATATATCATCTGTTTTTTTCGCACAGTGAGATTATAAATCATTACTAAATATATTATTACTAAATATATTATAATTATATGCATATTTTGCGTATTATTTTTTGTCATGTGTTCGTACATATTTCGTCGGTACAACAGATTTCTTAACCTTCTCAAACATTCTCAAATACGTCAATTTTAACAGTTAATTAATGATTTTATAGTGTCGAACGAGTATTTTAATTTTTTCAAGCCTTCGTTCTTACACAAAGAAGCATTGAACAAACAAATTTCATCAAAAACTAAACAGTGTCCTAAATAAAAAATCAAGTAGTGTTCTAAATCAAATATTTACTAATACATATGCTGTTCTAAGTTATTTAATAATGTACATTATATTACGCAACATTCTATATTACTTTGTTTACATTGATATTAAAAACATCTTACGAAAACATTGCACGTTACATATGACGTACATATGATGTAATAAGGGGACTTAACAGTTATTGAACGTTGATATAGTCACAAATTGATAAAAATATTTAAATATAAAAATGTTTAGATAAAACATGGCTGAGAATAGATCAACAGAAGAGACCACAAGCGGACATTGTGACCCAAGGATGCCACTTATATCGACGTCAAATGAAAATAGACAAGTTCAGGATTCATCAAATAATACTAGGTACACATTGGCGAATATAAGCCCTGAAACGGCATTTAACTTTGGTGTCAGAACGGCAGAACGTTCAAGAATATTCGCGGGTAACATTTCCTCCACTATTCGTCCTCTTATACAGGCAGCGGTATGTAACATCAGGATTATCAATATTAATCCTTCGCAATAGAGATCTTTGAGAAACACAGCAAATTTTTTATTCTGGATTATATGTATAAAGATCTAAAGAAAAAATAATCTGATATACTTCTTGAAGCTTTGACGAGTTTTTACCATCATAAATAATCGGATTGTATTTTACAGATTTATTTTTTATAGATTAAAATTTATTTGCTAAGGAGAATCAAACAAAGCTAATGAGAGTAGTTAATAGTGCAGTTAACAGTGCGCAAAGAGGTCACAAAAAAAAACTGTTTTAATACATATTTATCGTGAAAATATGATCGCTTTACAATTAATTGATTTCGACTCTATGTGGAATCATCCTCAGTATAATTCGATATAAATCCTTCTTATGAACTATGTTCATTCTCAATGTGTCAAGATTGAGTCACTAACAAATTGCTAAATTTGAACTTGGCATAAATCTAAAAATAGATCAAGAATACTATCTTGAAGTTTAGGATCACATTTAATCAACATCAATTTAAATTTATGTATATAATAATAAGATTAAGAACGTATTATAAAATATGCTTTCAGCATTACATCACGCACGTATAAAAAAAAAGTTTTTATATGATCTTTTTGTGCACTATTAATTGTGCTGTACTCTCATTACTTGTTTGATTCTCCTTTGTTTTTAATTTTGAGAGTTCATTTCTTAGTTTATGTTTACTTATCTGCTAAAATTTACAAAATATTGATGGTGTTTAAAGATCCCAATTGCTGATGTAGATTTCGAAAGAATATATTTAATTAATCATTTTCTTTTTGTCATAATAGCCTAACTTATCATTGACGTCACTCCTAGCCATTCCTGGACTCCGGAATCAAGTTCATCCAGCTGCATTACCAAGCGATAGCTACGTAATAAATGTAGAGGATCCTGTAAATGATACTAATTCTCATGATGAATCTGTGCACAATCATCACCATCATCATCATCACATAGTATCAACAATGCCAAACAATTTTTCAAATAACACGCATGAAACCGCGAGTGAAGTAATCGAAAACCACAATAATAATGCCTCGGAAAATTCTGTCAATGGCAACGTTCAGATAGGTCCGGAAGCTCGGGCAATGTTGAAACAGCTTCAACAATACGTTCCTTTTGTAACCATTCTTCTCACCAAGGGTCTCTATGATCATCGAGCCGGAATAATCACGTTTGTTGTATTGCTTATTACGTTCTTCCACGCTAATAATGGCCTCAAACGTGAAATCGCTAAACAGCATAACCGGAGTTGGTCGTTGCTCATGCTGATTCTATGCTATATCACTGCGTGTATTGTGTTCGTCGTATACACGTTTAATTTGTACACTCTCGTTCCCTATGCTGAACCACTCACGATCTGGGAATTACTTTGCTACGTCACGGTGATGGACTTCTTCCTTAAACTCATCACCATCATTTGCAAAGTTCTTTTGACTTGTCTACCGGTACGATTACTGGCATTCCAGAATCGGGTAAATATTCATTCGTTATTTCAATTTGTATTGAATATTATATAACATATATATATATATATATATATATATATATATATATAGTAGTATATAATAAGTAATAAATAAAATTAAATTAAGTAAGTAAGTAATTATTATTATAGTAGTAGACGACGTACTACTACTAACTTATACGTAGTCGTCGTCCGACCTACGTCTACACGTA
>NW_012130067.1:1981215-1999384 GCF_000143395.1 Atta cephalotes | reverse complement strand
TAACGTTTACGTTTACGTTACGTTCGTACGTTACCGGTACGTACGTTACGTAGACTACTACTAGTAGTAGTAATATATATATTATTATTATTATTATATATATATATATATATATATATATATATATATATATATATATATATATATAGGATATATAAGATAGAAATAAATAAAATTTCAGGGAAAATATTATCTTATGGTAGAAGCAACGTCACAACTTTATCGATGCGTCGCACCTGTCCAGCCATGGTTATACTATCTGCTTGAAACGTATCAAGGTCAAGAGAAAATCGTGGGAATTTTCTTTTCGATAATGTATACAATGAGCAAGGGTAACGATCTGCTGTCGCGTCTAAAACTATTTCGCACTGCTGCATGGAAACTGTTCCAAAATGTGGTACGCACAATCTTTACATGTGAATATATCCCTCCGTCTACAATTTAGGTCTTTTTGCACAAGCGAAATTTTATTCTCAAATTTCTCCGAAATAAAGGACGAAAATTCTTCCTAAAATAATCGAGAAAACAATTCGATAATGTAATAAAGATGTTAAATTTTTCCACATTTTTTTAAATCTGGAAAAAGAACTTGGTCTGGGCATAAAAAACTCAGATTATAAACGGAGGGAGTAAAAATATGATTGCGAATTGAGGGATAAAATTGTCATACTATGATATAATCATATTGTGTATGTCTTTCTTTATAGAGTCTTGGAGTATCTCCGTCGAAGGAACAGCTGATTGCATCCGGTGGTATATGTGCCATTTGCCATGAAGAATATACTACACCAGTTAGACTTCATTGTAAACATATTTTTTGTGAGACATGCGTCTCGACCTGGCTTGACAGAGAACGATCATGTCCTCTGTGTCGCGCGTCTATCACGGATGATCCGATTTATCGAGATGGTCATACAACACACTTCATTCAATTGTATTGATTCCGTCAATTATCATCTCTTTAGAGATAATTTTTTGTACAGTTTTTTATTATTAGGTAAAAAAAGTAAGAGGTTCTATTAACAGCAACCGTGTTTTCCATTATTTATCGTAATCGAATAATCCTCAAACTTTTATATCTTTTGAGTTATTTTATGAGATGAAACTACTCTATAATAATATTGAAATAATAAATAATATACTATTTTTTAGTAAAACTAAATGCATTGGTAAGGTGCTTAGATTGAAACATTGTATGTTTGGATATGTAAAATATGATGTATATAAATGATCATATTTAGGAATTTTAGCGTGAATGGATTAGTTTGAAGAAAATCGTGATAGGAAAGACCAAGAACTTGTTTTTTTTTTTTACAAAAATCTTTTATGAGTAATATAAGAAGCATTTAAATAGATTAACTAAATTAGATAAATTGAAATTTAGACTTAGTCATTCTTTAATAAATTCATTTTTTTAAATAAATATAATATAGATATATATATAAATATATATATTATATTAATAATATATAATGTATATGTATATTATATTTTAGTATTACATTATTTTATTACTACATAATAAAATATATTATATAAAATATAATATTAAATGTTATTACTTGTTAAAAATTGTGACTTCAAAGCGTGTAATTTGCTACTTATATCGTTATTCGTAAAACTATTTCGAATTTTCGGAATTTTTCAAGGTCTGTGTTACTAAACATTGTTCATAAAATTGTTTGTAATTAGCAATTTCTTTGTTATATAATTTACATTTCTAAATTAAATCATTCCGAATAAATGTGAATAACATTAAAGAGAAACTTAATTTCTCTAGAATCAATCTTGAATTGATTCGAAAATAGAGAGAAGCTATTTTGCAGAAGTTAAATCAAGCAACAATAATCTGGATCATAAGAAAAAATGAATGGAAAAGAATTGCTATAAGCTTTTCAATTTCTACAAAGCTGATCTATGACCACCTAATAATTAAGAAAATGTAAACCACTATTCGACATTCAAATAAATGACAACAGTAACAAATAGAGGTCCTATTAACAATGTAATTAAAGATTTAAAAAATTTGTAACGAATTGAAAGAAAACGAAGTATATTCCATTAATCTGGAGTTTGTTGTTAATAAAGCGTTAAAAGTTAAAAAGCATTTCTGGAGGGGGGGGGGGGGGTTACGTAATAACAAAAGGAGAAAGCACATCTAATATTAATGTTGCCAAAAATATCCAGAAAATTTTCAACAATAGTTAAAAAAATGTGAACATCTTGATTTATAACTTTATATATACGTATTTTGGGCATGTATTTCTTCCTATGTACAAATATTATTTATTCTCATAAATATACAAAATTAAAATTATTATGCTCTCCTATATTTTCTTTTACTTGTGCATGGATACGTGCAAGTGGCGAGTGTGCATGTAATATAATATATAGTATAGTAAAATTAAAAAAATAAAATTAAGAAAATTCTTACTTGCAATGCTTAACCAAGAAAATCATAATTCGATACATCTTCAAACTGCTGATTTTGTGCGTTACCGGGAGCCATTGGTCTCGTTGCTATTTGTCCTCTCGGACCTACCATTTGCTGTTGTACTCCGAATACTTGCCGAACGCTATATTGAGGTTGTGGCTGTAATATTAATTGCAATTTGTAATATAAATGTTTATTTTACATATCTTTATTTTTGTCATATCTATAAACATTAATACAAATACAGCTCAGTTTTTTTTTCAAGTTATCGTAAGTTCTCACCTGTTGTAATAAATGTCTGAGACCAAGATTGTTAGTGGAGACTGGACGCATCAATCGTTGAGAGTTCGCCTGTTGATTAGCCATTGCGGCCGGATTGAGGCCTCTCTGTGCTTGTTGCGCCTGTACATGTGTGAAAATAATTGTTTACTTCACAATACTAAAAATATATTTATTGATAAATTAAATTATCGTTTACCTCAAGTTGTTGCTTATACTGCATCTCTTGCTGTTGTGCCACTTCTAGATTTTGTTGAATCTGAACAAACAATATCGAAAACCATAAAAATTTCTAACTTTTAAATATTATTTTATTAAATATATATATTTACATTTACTTCCAATTGAGACTTATACTGTGCCTCTTGCTGTTGGGCAGCCTCTAATGTTTGCCTTAGATGTTGAATCTTTAGTAAATTTTGATGCCTGGCGATTTCTATATCATCATAAGGAGGTCTCTGTTGGCCGATCATACCTCCGGCACCAGTATTTGCTTGTGGACCATTAATTCCGCTATTCTGTAAACACATGTGTAACATTTTCTAAATATATCTAACCAATATATAATTATTATTTTATTCCATAGAAATGCTAGAACATTGTATTACCTGCATATTCATTTGAGTCATTTGGGGACCGCTGGTCGAAGTTAAAGTTTGTGGAGGAGCGGTGGACACGACATTCTGTGTTATTTGACCACCTCCCATTGCCATCGTATTTGTTTGGGACATAAGAATACCCCCCTGTGTACCTGTAGTAGACATGGGTGCGGGAATCGTATTACCCGGTCCAGGATTAGCCTAACAAAGTTATAAGAGTTACTATCTGATTATTTTCTTTTTATCAATTTCGCGTATAAGTAAATCTTATTACCTGTCTTACAGAAGCGTTTTGAGACGTTTTCTGCTGTTGAATAACCTTGCGAAGACGATCTACAAAAGCTGTTTGATCGTTTGGAATAAAACCTAAATACGTTTTTTTGTCTATAGTATACAAAAGTATAAGTACTTTTATTTCACAAGCTGGACTTGATGATGCAGAAGTGAAATGAACACAGCCTGCCTGAAATATATTGAATTTTGAATATTATTATAAACATTGTCGCAGATATATTATTCATAGCATTTACTCAGCCAAAATAAAAAAACACGTGTATAATGCATAGCAATAAATACACTTACAAATCCAGCTGTCATCATTTTTGTTAAGGATTCTAATGCTTCACATGGCGTCGGGTGAAATACAACAGATTTAGAATTCTTCAGATAGGTACCACCAATACTTCCTATCAATTGTTTCGGCATCAATTGCATTATCAATTTAGGCGGCCATGTATCCGCTTTCCTGAAAAGCAAATATCGTGTAAAATAAAAATACGAAAAGGCTTGTTAACAATAGAAAACAATCATTTACAATTCCGGATCTCCGTCTTTCGCATTAGCGGAAACTTGACACGGGACATGTCTCGTTTGTTTTTGCGCATCTGTTGGATTTTTAGCCTTTTCGATCCATTCTACGATACCTTGCCAGATGTTCTGGCGCTCGCGCGGCACAAGTTGTTGATTTTGTACAGTACCAGTAGATACATTGCCCTTGAAAAATTATAGAATCAATATTATTTTATTATCTATTTAATAAACTATAAATTATATATTTTTATCTCATTCTAATTTTTATTTTATTCTATATACCATTCTATTGCACGTTTTAATCCTTTATCCTTTTGTTTATATATAAAATTTATATAAATATAATAATGTAATTTTTGATTACTTGTGCCTGAGAGTGAGTAATCTGTTGCGTAATAGAAGATACTGAGACCGGTGCTTGTTGTGAAGCAGTAACAGTTTGTGAGACTTGAGTAGGTACAGATTGGCTAATACAAGAAGCAGTAAGCTGCGCTCCTGGTTGATTATGAGTCGGTTGAGCAGCCATAGACATGGTAGCCTGCTGAACATTTTGCTGCTGCAACTGCATCGTCAAGCGCAGTTGTTGCTGTTGTTGCGTGAGTTGCTGCTGTTGCTGTTGCTGATTAGCTGCCATAACATTATTGCCAGCCACTATAAAATAAATGTAAGTTATCTAGAACGTAATCTATAAATAAAATAAATAAAATGTAAGTTACAGAGTTTTGTATGTCTAAACAGCATAAAGAATAAAAGGTAAGATCAAATAAGACTGCAAATGTATCAATACTTTTACCATCTAATCGTTGATTAAACGCAGCTACATTAAGTCCTAATGATGAAGGCGGTTGTGTTAATTGTGCTATTAGCGCACTGCCTTGTGTATTTGCAGGCGCGGTTGCACCTGGTGCTATGAATGGTCGCATCCATCTGGGCCTTGTGGCTATGTTTACTCCCGGTGGATGATAATTTGGTGGTGCGGCTATCTGAGGATTATAAGGCGGTCGGGCGGTATTCATTGGTGCCGCCATGGACGGCGTAACAGTTTGATGTACAGAGGTGATATTCTGAGGAGGGGCTTGGTTTCTGAAAGGAGGACCCTGCTGCTGATTCGGCGGAGCGATATTCTGCTGCACTTGATTAGTGTTAGGACTGTCGTTACTCTGCAGTGGACTTAAAGGTATTTGTGCAGCGGTAGCCGCAGTATTGTGAACATTACCGCCCATTTGGGGACTGACTGGTCGTTCCTTTAAATTGTAATTTCGCAGAAGTACTAAATGCCGTGGATCCTTGGCGTAATTCTTTGTTTGTGAGGACTGTAAATCACCGCCAGCTTTTTCAAATAATTTATACAATGCCGGAATTTTTCTTGGTGATAATATAGAAATATTAATATTCCTCTGAAAAATTACATATATATGTATATACGCACATACATGATGATCATCTCCTTATTATGCATTTACAATTTGTCACTCACCTCTTGATAAATAGTAGCTAATTGTTCAATGGTATGACCAGCGAATTTGTAAGTTTCTTGAATCATAGTTTGATACGGGGGCGAATTACATATTAAAATACAATGTTTTTGTGAAGCTGTATTTGGCTCTCGTCTCAGCTGCAAGTCTTCAAAACATAGTAATCCTGTTGCAAGACCTTCACCTATGTTTGCAAAAGATTCTCCCTTTCCACCAACCATTCTAGATAAAATTATTATTATTGATAAACTAAATTAATAAAAAGGATATATAATTTTTAAAATAGCAGTATTAATTATAAAAGATTTATTTATGAAAAATATTATGATATTAAACACTAAAGATATTATTAGATATTATTTGTTCTATACTCAAGCTTATCTAGAACCATCAGTAGCTTGTGAGGATTTGAATAAGGTCCTAGCGTCTCAGTGCATGGAGATGGTAAGCAATCAGCAGCATGATAAACGACTATTCCATATAATGTCGTGCTGTTCTGTTAAAACAAATTTCGATTGCAATAAAATAAATTGTAACTTAATTAATTTTCATATATTAAGAAATATAACTGTATATTGTATCATATACCTCAGCAACATATTCCCTATCTTCTATGCCACCTTGACTAAAATATCTATAATAAATAAAGAAAAAACACAAAAATTGACAAACAGATCCTTATTCTATCCATAATATAGAAAGTATGATGCAATTAATGTTTATAATAAAGTTGATGATTGCATATAAATGTAATCAAAAATAGGATTATTTTTAATGATCAATTGATTTATGAAGTGATTTATAAATGTATGTTACATATTAAAACTTACTCCAATGTTGGAATAACATAATTTGTTTTAAGGTCATTAAGGTACGCGCCATTAACGGCTGTTCCTTCAATGACGAATATAACATCAGCTTGTATTCCATGTTCAGTTGGTCCTGTCACCATATTCTAATACACAAGAATCTTACTTAATTATTTAAATGTTATTTAATAAAATACATACAGAGTGTTCCGAATATAAGTGATCTATTTTTTTCAAAATGAAGTAACGAGTATATATCTTTAAAATTCTTTAGCTATATCATATCTTTAAAGAATCTTAGAGATAAGATTTTTTTTCTTAGTTTATCGATCTCTTATACGCTCCCGAAGTTTGACTATTTAAATTCGGAACATCCTGTACATATAAAATCAAACTTTTTTCAAAGTTTTATTTAACTGTGTTATTTATATTATGTAACTATGATAAAAATAAAAGTTAAGATACTTGATTTTGTGTATAAAATATTTCAATAAGATAAACTTAATAAAGATAAAATTAATAAAGATAAAATTACATATTGAAGTTTCAAGCTAACCTAACCTAGACACGCTCCTTCAAAATTATGTTACTTGAAAGAATTTTTCTCTCTTTACAAACTTACGTTCAATTAAAATTTACAAATTCAGGCAAAAAATACGCTTGTTTATCAGCGCGTTTGTACAAATATGCATATAAATCACATAGACAAATTTTATTTTCTTTCTTTCTACGTTTACAACACAGCTAAACTAAACTAAACATAAAGCTCGTATCAAACTACTCGTTGGATCATGATGGACAGGAGAGTGGAGACGGTGGATTAAACGGATCCTCATACGGGCAACAGCGCTTTGAAACTGAACGCTGATTAATGAAAAACGGGTGATGGAGATAAATTTTATTACAACTGGCTTTTCATCAATAAAAAGAATAAAACGAAGAGTCCAGATTCTTACATAACGCATACATAAGCAACGTAACATACATAAGAAAATGTACCAATCAAACCTTTGTTTCACCTTTCGTTTCCTTCCTTTCCATGAAATAAAGAACTCTAATTGGTTAGATTTTTTATGTATTATGCATTATGTAAAAGCCTATGCTTCCGCTTAAGCGGAATGAACATCGAACGAACAACTTATTTATTCGACGAGAAATTAAATATTTCGCGTTGATATTTTTATATCATTATTTTTCTACTCTTATAACTAATGTTTCGGAAATAGCTCGATTTACGTATTTCGAGCTTCAAAAAATAAAAAAAACCAAATATAATAAAAAGTCATAAGAAATAAAAGCAGAAAATAACCAATTTAATAATAACAAATAATAAGTTAACAAATTAATACCAATGAAAAATATACATAATTCATATAACATAATTATATTATAATTATATGTATAAATTATATATATTATTCGCTTTGTTTAATCCACATAATAGTATGGAAAAAAACCACAAAAACACGGATATTATCCTATGAGGTTTATGGTACACAAAAAAGATCGGGATGTCCATTCTTAGGTTTCTTTCTGGTAAGGTAGTCCCATACTTTTCTGCCAGATGTTTTCATTTTATGTAAAAATCGCGTCGAATGAGCCTAATTTTATCGAAATCAGAATAGAGGCAGTTCTTCTGGATAATTAACAGCGTGCCTTTCAACAAATGATTACAGCTAACCATGTAACGCACTTGATCATTACATCCTTGTTGTTTGCCAATGTTAAACAAAGATGAAATGATGTTGTATCGCTTGTTAGATGGCACACGCTATGTATATTTAATCTTGTGCAATTTTGTGCTTTTGCTCGAATCATTTTGTTCATACGCGTCTGCCCGCTACTAATTGCTCAGCAGTTATGAAAGGTTTTTCATTATTGCGTAAACTGGCGCTGTTAGCTGTCAGTTTCGAAATATCTGTAACATTACGTTGTATATCGATCAAACTGAGGTCCTTCCTTATAATGATTAATGAAAGTAATATTTACAGGTACGAAGTATAAGCTATTGAGAATGGCAGTCTCGCGACGACATTAGCATTAGAAACAATTCAGAGTGTCCGAATTGTGGATATTCATTTGTAACGTTTGCGAAGAATAAGTTGCTGAGCATGGTAATTAATTTGATTTTGATTTAACAAACTTATATTGTAATTTTTTAAATTCTATTAAAATTATTTTAAATCGAAAATTTTGTCTAGCTTGCTAAAATATTAAGATTATTTTTATTTTGAGGAAACTACAATTTGATCATCTTACATGTATGCTCGTTTATTTTGAGGCTAAAGTTTTCAACAACTCTTCAATAATAAATCTTTCAGATATTTTTCGATAATGAATTGAACTGGAGACCACTACATAGATAAGACATGTTTTTATCTATGTAGATAATTTTAATCTTAGTTTATTCTTTATATTATATATTCTTTATATTTTTTATATTATGTATTCTTTATATTCTTTATATTATATTTATTCTTTTTCTAATTCTTAAAAACTAAAAGAAAAAACCTGGAGAACATAAAGTAATGTTCCATCTATATTATAATTTATATATTTAATATAACTATTATGTACATTGTATAACATATGTATTATGTCATTTATATTACTGAGTAGAAAATTATAATTATAATGTAATACTGTTGTGGTTCGTATTCTGTGGGAAGTAAGTTAAACTGAGATTAAGATTCATCTACATTGCTATTGACATAAATGAAATAAGTCAAACAGCATTAAAGATACAATTGAGCCTGGAACTTGGTATCTAATATTTGTATATGTGTGAATTTTAAATACATCTTCTAATTATATAAATTATGAATCTCAATTGCTTTGAAACGCAATTATAATGTCTACTGAGTTATTTGATTAATTCTATTTTTTTTTTCCATAGGCATCCACATCGAAGAAACAAGCTCACAAGAAGAACATGATAAAATTTGAATTAACCGAAAAACAGAAATCTGACATAAAGGAAGCATTTGATCTATTCGATCCGGATGGCACCGGAAAAATTGGTATCAAGGATCTTAAAGTTGTTCTTAGAGCCTTAGGATATGAACCGACAGTGAAAGAATTACAGACACTCGTAGCTGATGTCACACCAGAATGTCCTAATTCGTTATCTTATGAAGAATTCATGAAAATAATGTTAATTAAAATGACAGATGTAGATGAAAGCCAAAGCGAAATAATAAGGGCATTCCGACTTTTCGATGATGATAAAACAGGGAAAATATCCTTTAAAAATATCAAACGAGTTGCGATGGAATTGGAAGAAGAGTTGACTGATGAAGAAATATTTGATATGATCAACCAAGTAGATGAAGATGGCGATGGAGAAATATCATTAGAAGAATTTATAAAACTCTTTAAGAAGATGTCATGTTAATTTTGTATTAAGTTACATTCACATTTAGTTTTGTCGAGTTAATGCAGAAACATAACGTATTTTTAAATTAATAATGTGTATTGTATTAATATATTCTAAATGGAAGACTGATATCTCAATATAATTATCTTTTAGTATACTTGTCAACGATATTTTTATAAACTTTTATTTATTTAGATGTTTAATGTGCCACGAGTGTGTAAAAATAAATAGCATTAACTACATTCTACGTATGTTAACATTTAATTTGTTCTTTTCAAATCCTATACAGTCCAATTTCAAAAATTTAAAATAAAGATGTAACTAAGAAAAAATATATATATTATATATATACTTATAAAATAATTGTATCAATCTTATTATATATCAAATATATGTATGAAAATATATAATATATAATAATATTATATACTAATATAATATTTTATTTAAGAAATATATTCAAGAAATATATTCAAGTATTTATTTCCTCATCTTTTACATTCAATGTTGAAATAGCGGCGTTGATTACCGATCGAACTAACTTTGCTCTTGTTTTCGCCATTTCCAATCCTTTGGAAAGTAAATTCTGAGAGATTGGAATTCCACCTATTAAATTTATGATCATTGTTACATGTGACATATTCAATCATTAAATCTTAAATTATGCAAAGCTTATTAAGCTTAAGCTTATTAAAATACGAATAATCCACAATATTACACTGTATTTTAATATATAATACACACCAGGTTTATGTACATAACAAATTTTTTCCTCATCATCCATCACAATAGAAAATTTTCCTGATGACAAATCTTCCTCATCATCCGTTGGATCAGCTACTAATAATTGTCTACAAGTAAAGAGATTAATCAAATATGAACTACATGTAAATATCTGTTACACTGAATCAAAACTGACTTTTCAAATATTGCGAACGATGTAGAAATTGGTAATGTTCTTACAATAAACTTCTTTCTATTTTTCGGATTTACGATAGTTAGTGCTGTCTCTTTAGTATAATTTACCTCAGGTAAGGTCACTACAAGATAAATTCTTTTATGAAATACAGAAAAGAAATTGAACACAGATATTATTACATATTATAGTAGTATGTACACATGTGACATACATGTTTTAAGAGCTGCCATCAATGCTCCAGTACAAGCATCTATAACTGAACCATTGTAATTCAGACACAAGATATCACAATATAATACCCATACTAATTTACTTTTACAGATGCAAAGATCTTTTAAGTCAAGTGCCGCTGAGTTATTCAAAATAATATCTATCAATTTAGAGAGCACTTGCGCCTGTTCGCTCGGTGGGCCCGGACGAAACTTTGAAGAACAGAGAGGAGATAATTCCACATTTGGTACTATGTAACCATGATCCGGAGTGTCTGCTTTCGGTGCCGCTAATTCCTAAAATAGCACAATGTGAATCATATTATTAGTGAAATAAAGCAACTTTCAGTTAAAATAAATAAAGAAAAATAAAATTTGTTATAAAATACTATATAAATTATTTTAAAAACATCAAATTCTGTCTCTCATATATGTATTTGAAGAGATATAAAAATACAGAGTGCTTTCCATTTAGTAATACAAATAGATGTTCCATTTTTGTTTTTACTTATGATAAGTCAAGAAAGATATTACAGAATAAGTTCGTATCGACTTGTATCATTGAATGGAAAGCATCCTTTATTACTCATAGAATCTTAGAAAAGATAGAATGACATTTGTGTCATCTTGTGATGTTAATACTTGTTTTTTCTAATTTAGATTAACTTTAACCTCAGTTTAACTTATATATTATCTCTTTATCTTCTAATTCGTAGAACTTCTCAAAAAAGATAAAGAATAAGTTAAACAAAGATTAAAATTAATTTATACTAGTAGTAGTAGAATTTATACTAGTAGAAATGGATATAAATGGAAAGCATCCATATATAATGTTGTAACTATACTTACAACTTTAATACCACAAACTGCAGTTGTATCACCTAATTTAAATATTGCTGAACTATCTGCCTGAACAATTGATGAGACATTTACACTTACTGGTCGAAATGATAAAAATTTCCTACCATCTGTCCGAACATTTTGTTCCTGCAAATGCCGGATACTTTATAGAAAAATTCTGTTATATTTATGTCTTAATTTATTCAATTTGTATACAATATTTACCAGATGATCCTGCAAATATTTCACAGGATGGATCGTTCTGTAAAAAAATATTAAAATGGATATATTAAAGCGTCATTCAAAACAAAATAAACATTATAGTTCAATCCTACAAATTTTACAAGTTAATTAAATATTTTCTTGCTAAAAAAAATTATTTTTTTGTACACTTACTGTACTTTGTACTTATAAAAAAAGCATATGAGATGTTCACTAATCATGTACTCTGTGATTTATTTAAAAAAATACGATATACATACTTGTACTGTAAATCCATTTATATAAAATTTTCTGTATTTAATACTAACAGTATCCTTGTTTTTGACAACGGAGCACTATTGAATTTTGATTTTAAAAAAGCGTAGTTATAAAAAAAACAGATATATATATATATATATATATATATATATATTTAATTCTACACAATTCTATAATCGACAAGATAGAACACGTTTATTTTCTTCTGGTTCGAATACATTCAGATCAGAAGTGTACAATAGGTTAGCATCCGACATACTCAACGCGCTTCAATATACTCGCACATGGTGAAAGCATGAAAAGATTACAAGGTGTTTTCCAGCTAGAATACAGAAAGTATGTTCGGGAAGATATTATTAGCGCTATTTATGTCATTCTATCTTTGTTTTATATCTAACAAACAACAAAGATAGAATGACAAAGCGCTAATAACATTTCCCCGAACGAACCTAGAGACGTTCCACTGTATAAAGTACTTGTTGGAACACAATTTAGTTTCATAGTGTAACACTAGAATGCATTGTAGTCTTTCATTCATATTCTTATACGAATGGAATTTATAATTATATTTACAGTTTGCAATTTGAATAAAGTTGGAGTTCTTCTAATTGTATAAGCAAACTACATTTAAAATTAATTTAAAATTGTGAAAAAAATTTAAATGAATAAAAATGAATCAACCTGTAGAGGCCCTCCACCACCCCCGCCATTTTTTAACGACGGTCCTCTTTTCTTTGTAAATATACTTTGTAAATATACTATAAAAAAACGAGTTATTATTAAATTTATTTCGTTTTTGCAGGTAAATATGTTTCAAATTTATTTTTTATTTTTATATCTCTCTCTCTCTCTAATTATTTTATTATATTTCGCTAATCATATTGCATTGATTAGCGAAATACAATAAAATAATTAGCAATTATATTGTATAGCTTGTTAATATTATCTTTTATTGTAATTCTTTATACATTTAATAATACAATAATAATTATTTTACAATAATTTATTATACAATAATAATTACTTACAATACAATGTATAATAAAAAATGTTGTTCGAAATATAATAAGAATTATATTATAGGAGTACAATTAACAAAATTTAATAATGCGGGATTATATGAAAATATCGAAAATACATACGATAACATAAATTTTTCTAAACCAATGTTTAATGAAATATTGATAAATGCGGAATGAAATACAACAATTAGACATATTTATTATTAATTATTAACTTGCGATTATATTATAAAACTTATTAATATGATAAAAAGTCATTAATACATTTATGATAGCACTTTCATCGCGTTTAAGATCATTATCCCGATAATTTAATCACATCAAGGTTGATCCCTCGCGTTATGATAAGGTTAATATCTGAATATAGAAGAAAAGAATCTTCATAAAAAAGCGAACTTGATGTATTCTGATTCTACATCAAATTCACAAGATCCATTCGCAAAGAAAAGTTGCAATCCATCAAACTCCAGCGGTCTTATTATAGGAGGGTGTGAATTCAAATCTTTCAGACCACTTACAATAGTAATAATTTTGATAGCATGTTAATTTCACTTTTATTGCATTTTTAATATCAATTTTTAATATCAATTAATATATAATATCAACATTTGTGAGAAAATTATATGTTCTGCCACATATTACTACAAATTATCTCTTATTAAAAATAAAAAAGATAAAATGATTTCCTTATGGAATGGTGATTACGAAGGAATATATTTAATAATAATAAAATACATGCGTTATTGTAATTTTTTTATGTATGGATACAAAAGTTTCTCGGGTACCAACTGTCGAGATAAATCGAACATGATAATAGCGAGATTTTAAAGAACTAAGTATGCTTTCTGAAAAATTTGTTATTACATATAAAATTTAACAATCTTTTTTTCTACATTTTGCCAAAATTTTAATTATTAATACCCCGCTAATATAAGGTATACCCATTCGACTTACCTCGAATTTTTTGTATCCACACATTTTTAATTAAATTCATGTAATCACGATATTATTGATAAAAAAAACATAAAGTATGTTGGTAAAAATTATCTAAATCGACAAAAATCAAAACTTGTTAAATATATCTCGTAATATATCTGCATGTATTTTATCATAGAAAAGTATATAATATATATATAAATTAATAACAATTTTCTGAAATGGCGGGATGTCCAATACCTAAAAATAATTTTAAAATAACAGTTAAAAAATTAAATATATACATTCGTAATCGTATTTTTATTAGAGCAATCATCGAAAAATAAGCAAATTATTTGCATAAAGCTTAAATTTATTTACTTAACAATTTGGATTTAAAAAAATAATCATTATATGTATATCCATATATAATACTAAATTCGTATGATTATTAAGATATAGTACTATTATTAACGTTATTATTACTAGGCAGAACATTTAATAAAACAAAAAAAGCGAAAATTGTATGTTAAATTGTATACTACTGAATTAATTTACTGAATTAACTTGATTTCAAAATATAGCATATAATTGTCATTGACTCATTGTCAAAATTATTACTTCCAATGCAAGACAAGAAAACTCGGGATTAATTCTGATCCTGTATAAAATTTCCAACCAAACTAGATTTTGCGAATGCACTTTAAGAAAGCGATGAGGAAGTCTCCATATGATAAAAATAATTTCGACTTTCCATCGATACAAATCACGCATTCACTGCATTAACATAACATCTACGTTAAGCGAGAGACAGCGATGAGGCTTTCGTACATAATAAATTAATCATTAATACTTGTAATTTTGTAATGTTAAAAATATAAATGTAAAAAACAAACAAGAAGTTAATATTTGATCTATATTGCCTCAGTTAAAGCTCCAATCTTTGATTTATTTAATAAATTAAATAGAAAAATTGACGAAACATTCTAAACATCAAATTTTTAATTAGAAATCACTCAAAATTATTAATGACTTTTTATATATATTTACAATAAAATCCAAAATTAAAAAAATTTTTTAATTAATATCTTTTTAATTAATATCAAATTCATTAAATTAATAAACAATTTTTTGTTATCGTATGTTTTATCGATTTTGTGTAATTTGCATCAATAAAACAACAATAAATTTAATTTACTATGGCAAGATAAATGTTATCTGTATGAAATAGATATATTTAATTTACGAATATATAAACATTCCAATAAATGTATAATTTAAATTAATAATTATTGTGCAAATTATAAAAATAAACACAATGGCATTTACCTGGACATAGTTCACATAAATTTTATATTATTAATATAAATATATTTTAATATTATTTAATATTATTATACATACATTTATTTACAGCACAAAATTAATTACAATATTAACGCATTATAATATTAACGCGTATACTTATGTGTATAGAATTTTATAAGATATTAAGTTTAATTTCAGGGGAGCTGAAAATTCAATGAAATTTAAAATTATATATAATTTGGTTTATTTTTTCATATTTGATAATTGGAATGGGATGCTGATAATTAAATAAAATTTAAGATTAATTTAAATTTTTATTTAATTTTTAATCTCTCTCTCTCTTCTTTCCAATTATCAAGTATGTACACATAATGTCTATGTATCCTTACCTACATATTATATAATTTACTGGAGATTTATTATGTGATATTTTTTTAGTTTAATTACATTAATTTTTTTAATAAAATTTAATTACCCGATCGCGAAATCTATTTAAGTGTTATTTTATTTGTAATAATTTAATTTTTCAATTTATCCACACTTATTGTCTCTACCTATACAGTCCCTACTTATCCATATACTTGTTCTACCTACCCGTTTTATTTCATGCTTATTCGCGTATCCTATCTCTGTCTGTATATTCCTACCTACATTACTTCATTAATATATAACATCACTGCGAATATAATACATTAAGCGTATATACGTAATGGCGTTCAGCAAAGAAAGCAGTTTTGCAACTGTTGTAAAATTTTTTAATATGATTAGTTCTTGCTTTTGGTTCATTATAGATTTAAATGTATAAATCAATCATTTTGAAAAATTTTACAACAGTTACAAAGATGCTTTCCCTGCTGGAGACAGCAGCCTAACCATGTCCTATGCGTACTGCGATAAATTGATCAAAATAATCTAATCGCGATCATATTAAATAAATGAGCAATCATAATAATTAAAACAGACTTATATCTTTAAAATACAAAAAAATTAACAAAGTAGTAGGACTAATGAGAGCGCGGATAATCAAGCGCAAGTTTTGTAGATTAAAAATTTTTTTAAATTTGTAAAACTTGTGCTTGATTATCCACGTTAACTCTTATTAGCATTGTTGTTTGTTGATTATTTCTATATTTTAAATAAACATTAATTCAAAAAATGTAAGAACTCGCAATTTGCGAGCAAGTTACCCTCCCGAATATTCAGTTTATCTTCATTTATCTTTCAAAAAACTTATGGCCGCAGTACAGACTCTTGCATAACGCATAATGTATAGTGCATAAGGGAATTAATTAATCGAAATTTTTTTTTTCCATGGAATGGAAAGAAAAGAAAAGATTTTGATTAATTGATTCGCTTATGCACTATACGTTATGCGTTATGCAAAAGTCTGTGCTGCGGCTTTTAGATTAGGTGTTAAGTCTATCGCACATAAAATGCATAATAAAGCAGAAGCATAACATAAGACTGCTGCAATGAGCATCCAGTATAATGTCGCCATATTGATTTACATAAGATGCTTAGTTTAGCGGCCTTATGTTACGGTTATGCAACTTATGTCATTTTATGTGTAATGGCCTTAAACATCTACTTCATATGGATCTTCTTCTTTCTTCTGGCCAGATTGAACTCACCTTTCGTTGCTCCCGGCCAATATTCTGGCTTCACATGCCAGAAATCAACAACAAGGAGAAATATTCCTTTTTGTTGCCGATTGCTGCCGACTAACATCGCCGGCAATAAGCGTATAAAATTTTACGCTTTTGTATGATGCGCGAAACACGAACGCGTTGTGAAAGGGCCATTATATCAATGAAATTTAACTAAATATTAATATGGACAATTATTAATAATAATGCTAATAATTAATGAATAAATTTTGCATCTATTCTCTATTCGCGTCTATTCTCTATTCACATTTATTCGAAATTAAAAATATAAATATTCGACTAAAATAAATCTAAATTTAAAAAAAATCTTTAAATTAACAACGTTCTTTTATTTTTAAAGTCTTAAATATTATGAAGCTATATTAAATTTATTAATTTTTTATAAACATTACAATATAATGAAAAAAACTTTAATTTGAAAATTAACCAAAAATTACTAAATCGATTTCCATTCAACAAATTCAAGGCCCATGTACATATTTTTAACGATTCGAACGATTTCGTTGCTGAATCTCATCTCAAAGCATGCAGAGAGAGAAATTCAGATGAATAATGTAAAATCCAAAAGAGGGGGAGAGGGATAATTTTCCCTTACATTAATAAATATATCGTTTATATTTAAATTATTACAATCATTTTTCGTATAATTTATTATTTCAAAATTAAGTATTTTAAGAGATGCAAAATTCTGAACATGATTTTAAAATAATTATGAGATAAAATTCTTTTATTTCTTGACACAATGTAACTACATATATTGGATCTTACATCATGTTACTACTTTGACTGGTATAATCCAGTTACTACATATGGATAAGATATAAAAGTTTAGGCTAAGGTAGGTGCATTTAGTACAATTTAAAGGTAAATTATAGTAACAATTAATAATCGTAAAATATTTTTATAAAAAAATGAGATTAATAAATTGTATGACAATACAAAGAATATCTTTGAAAACAGTATGTATTATGTGTGTGTGTGTGTGTGTGTGTGTGTGTGTGCGTGCGTGCGTGCGTGCGTGCGTGCG
>NW_012130067.1:1902418-1976594 GCF_000143395.1 Atta cephalotes | reverse complement strand
TTACGTGATTATTTTCAAGAGAATTACGTTTATTAAATATTTTTAAAAATTAAATATTTTAAAAATATTAATTGATTTTTTCTGTTTTAATTTAGATTTTATATTCTTTTTGTTACAGAATCATCGTAGCGACGTTGCAGATGAAACTCCGCTGTTGCGCATCAAATTGGTGAGTGATGAATTAATATTTTTATTGAGATAACGAATGCGTGGTGATTTTATTAATATGTCTGTAGATGCACATATGTGTGCATTAATTTAATAAAAATGTACCTGTATATTTTTTATAAATGTATAGCGTTCCATGCATCCGTTGCCTTAAAGTGGATAAGTTAGAACAGATTAGGATAAATTTAATCCTGGATGCTTCTTCTTATGGTTTTTATTGTACATGCACTGTAAAATTTATGATATCATGTTAAAACAAAAGATAATAAAATATTTGTATTTTTTAAATATATGAAATACAGGAAATTAAATATATAAAAAATATATATATATACATATAAAAAGTAAATAGGGTAAACAAAATTGTTGTCTCTAAATATCATAATATTGAAAGTTTGTTACAGTATAAAAAATATGTTTTATTATTCTTCCTACCTATTCTATTTTCAAATATTCATACAGGATTAAATTTTATATAAGTTGGTGCAGAAAAGCAATACACATATGCATGCATATATATGTATATTACATATTGTTTTTTAAGATATTCCTTGTATCGTTTTTTATACACTTATTTGTGTATACTTATTTGTATACATTACTAATGAAATAACAAATATTTTAATATAGCGTATATGTTATATAATTTATTGACAACCTCTCGTTTTTTTATAAAAGATATTTTACGATTATTAATTATTAATGTAATTTATCTAAATGCACTGACTTTAGTCTAAACTTTTAGAAAACTTATCCATATGTAGTTCCTGGATTTTATACATTCAGTAGTAACATGATGTAAGATCCAATATATATTTTGTCAAGAAATATAAGAATATTATCTCATAATTACTTTAAAATTGTGTTTTTGCGTCACTTAAAATGTACTTAATTTTGAAATAATAAATTATACAAAATATTATTATAATAATTTCAAAAATATTAATTTATAAAAATATATATTATTATTTTATAATAATTATAAAAAATATACTTGTTGATATGTGAGGGAAAATTATCTCTTTTGGATCTTACATCATTTATCTGAATTTTTCATATGCTTTGAGATGAGATGATTTCAGCAACAAATCGTTCGAATACGTACATTGGCCTTAAATTTCATCTGATAGTAATCGATGTAGTAATTTTCAGTTTATTTTTAAATTGAAGTTATATTGTGTAAAATTTATATTAAAAAATTTTTCTAATTTCATAATATTTGAGATTCATACAATCAAAATGTTGAAAATATTCTTCAGAGATTTTTTTTTAATTTAGATCTATTTTTAATCAAATACTTATATTTTTTATTGTGAATAGACGCGAATAAATGCGAAATTTATTCATGTATTAATAAAATTATATTATTGATAATTAATATTTAATCAATTTCATTAATATGATGGCCCTTCGCGACGCGTTCGTGTTTCGCAGATCATACAAAATAAAAGTAAAATTTTACACTTTTCTTGACAGCAAAAAAGAATATTTCTCCTTGCTATCAATTTTTGACATATTAAGCCAGAATATTGGCTAAAAGAAAGACGAGGACCTGAACGAAATAGGTTGTATAATACCAATCTAATTTTTTGAAAAATATATAAAAATAAATTCTGAATATTTGGGTGGGCAACTTGCTCGCAAATTGCGAGTTCTTATATTATCGATTTAAAATACAATAATAACCAATAAATAACAGGGCTAATGAGAGCCAGTGTAGATAATGAAGCGCAAGATAGATTTTATAGATTTTTTAATCTACAAAATCTAGCTGCACTTGATTATTCGCACTGGCTCTCATTAGCTCTGTTAGTTATTAATTTTTTGTATTTTAAAAATTAAAAATTTGTTTTAATTATTATTATTTATTCCTCACTTATTTAATACGATCGCAATTTTGAATTTATCAGTATGCTATAAGACATGATTAGGCATGATTAGGCAAAACCTAGCTGCTACATTCTTTGCTTTCAGCAAAGAAAGCAGTTTCGCAATTGTTATAAATTGTTTAATTTAGGCCCAATTGCACCACCGTTACTTTGATTTTAAGCGGCTTAAAACTCTTTCTGTCTCTGTCTCTTTTTGACTTTAAAACGAGATAGTTTTAAATCTAGTTTTGTTAGAGTTAAAGTGACATTGATGCAACTGGGCCTTAATATTATTAGTACACATTTAAATTCATAGAGAACCTAAAGCAAGAACCAATCGTGTTGAAGAATTTTACAACATTTACAAAGCTTTCTCTGTTGAACACAGCCATTAACGTATTATATTCGCGTAACAACATATATATATATATATATATATATATATATATATATATATGTTATTATATTATATTATGAAATAATAGAGTATAGGAATACGGGGTTTAAATACAAACTGTCGGCAAAAGTGATGAAGACAAATGATGCATATAGGCAATCGATTTGTAGACAAAAGGTGTCATCTCCATCAGGAGCATAAAAATGGATATTGTTATGTAGTTGAGATTCACTTCTTCAGAGAGCAGTAGTGCGCGGGTGCATTTGCGATTACAGTAAAAAGGCCCTCGTGTTCTTTCTCAAGTTTCTCTCTGGTAATAATATCGTCTGATGATACGTCTGTCATTATTACGTTGTCAGCACTGATAACGTTCGTCCACCGGCGTGTAATCGGGCGTGAGACTCAACGATGTGATCGTTGTGGTGGATAATAATTTACAGAACGATACGAAACATTAGCATGAGCATCGAGAGTATTTGAAATCGTGGGTTCGTTTAGTTTCTTTTTCCCTCTTTCCTTTTCTTCTCGAGAATTACTACGCGTGGTCACGAAGGAGCAAGGATAAGGGAGAAGAGCGCGAGAGTGCGCGCGAGAATGAGTCTCAACCTGACAAAGCTATTCTCAAAAAAGAGGAGCGGTTCTCACGTCGATACCGTGGCCGCGGAAATTGGTCTCCCGACTAATGTCTCGCACAAATTTCACGTGAGCAAAAATGCTGAAACCGGGCAGTTGGAGGGTCTGCCAGACCCGTGGATACGTTTGCTCAACACCCAGATCTCCAAGTCAGAGCAAAACGAGCATCCCGACGCTGCTTTGCAGGCCATCAAGTTTTACAATTACTCGATCAAGCGCAAGCCGCAGGATCAGGAAGTCTTCAAGCCGTTCGTCACCCAGGACCTGATCGAAGAAGAGTCGCAGGAGATCAACAACATCCTGACAAAGAAGTATCATTTGGACGGATCTGATGATGATCGCTTAACTTCTGAGAGTTTGACGAATGAACAGACGTTACCCGAGCTACCGCCGAAAGTAAATAAGCCACTAAAACCTCCGAAACCACCAAAACCACCGAAACCACCAAAACCGGCACCACGCAAGTGCAACGACAGAGTGGAGAAGACTCTCACTGAGATATTAGAGGATCTAAACACATATAGAATCAGTAATGATGAAGATGTACCGTTACGAGAAGAGGAGGAAGAAAATGTTTTGCCAAGCAGAATAGAGGAGAGTCCTATTCTGCGAAGGAAGACGGAGTGTACGGGTGTAAGACTCAGTGATGAACAGATATATGAGGAACTCAGGGCTATCTGCCAATGTGGAGATCCTAACTTGCGCTTTGAAAGAACTAAAGAGGTAGGCGCTGGTGCCTCTGGAACTGTGTTCATAGCCACTGATCTTCAGTACAGTCAGAAGGTAGCTGTGAAGGACATAGATTTATCGAAGCAACCAAAGAAAGAATTGATATTAACTGAGATCAAGATTCTTAAGGAGTTCCAGCATCCAAATTTGGTTAATTTCCTCGATGCTTACCTTGTGGATGAACATCTTTGGGTAGTTATGGAACTGCTAGAGGGTGGACCGCTCACAGATGTCGTCACTGAGACAGTGATGAAGGAAGTTCAAATCGCAGCTGTTTGCAGAGAGGTCCTGAAAGCAATAAGCTTCCTGCATACTAGAGGCATTATTCATAGAGATATTAAGTCAGACAATGTGCTGTTGGGAATGAATGGTACAGTAAAAGTAACAGACTTTGGTTTCTGTGCGAATATCGACGGTGATGAGAAACGGCAGACTATGGTTGGCACTCCATATTGGATGGCGCCAGAAGTAGTAACAAGGAAACAATACGGCAAAAAGGTGGATATCTGGTCGTTAGGTATAATGGCTATTGAAATGATCGAAGGAGAACCACCTTATATGAAAGAGACACCATTGAGAGCATTATATTTAATCGCTGCCATTGGTAAACCGTCCATTCCGAGATGGGACAGCCTCAGTCTGACGTTCCAAAATTTTTTGGAGAGATGCCTCGCTGTGGAAGTTGATGAGAGAGCGACTGCTGACGAGTTACTCTCTCATCCGTTCCTAGAAAATTGTGCGGAATTATCTACACTCACTCCACTGATCCGTGCGGCGCAAAGAATTCTCCACAAAGCATTTCACTAAATATTTATTTAAAAAACTGTAATATTCATAATATACCATTTCACGATACTTCATTGCTGCTTATATGTTGTGCTAAATGATAAAAAAAAGATATTTTGTAATTGAAAGCTTCAAAAGAATTTCGTAATTATTATCACTTCGATTTTAACATCTTAAACTTATTTAACTGCCCTTCGTTTTTATTCCACTATGTTGGTTTATATATTATGAAACCAAAGCATAATAGTTGATAATCATTTTAAGATTATATTATTCACATAAGTATTATCGTTCAAACAATCTGATAGTTATTTTTAATGCTACTTAATTATATCATGATCATTACTCTTGCAAGATAGTATCGTGAAAATCATTTGTGAAAATGTTTAGACAAATTTATCGATTTTTTAAATAAGTAGAATTGCAACAAATATTAGATTATTCGGTGTTCTAATTGGCAATATTTTTACCATTCGGCTGAATACCGAATAGTCTTAATCATAAAAATACCAAAAAACTATGAAGTATAGACAATTTCTTTCTATTTGTAGAAGCCACAATGTGTGCTCATAAAAGTAATGAAAATACTAATTTTGCTAAAAGCAAACACTAAACTATACTAATTGTTAGCGGACAAACTTGTTACATTCTACGATAAGCCATTACACTTAAGCTTTAATTCTTTGAGTCACAGTTGAATGTGAGATGAATGAATGACTATAATTGGTCAATGTATCTTATGGCTTAAGACTTAAGTAAAACTTAAGTAATGGCTCTTTGTAGAAAGCCCATCACACATGCACATGTGCACGAGGGCGCGATCAGAAAAATCATCGCATTGTTTTTGTAAAAATCGTGTCTAATATTCAGTTATTTCGCATATGGCTTTGTGGAATATTCAGTATTCGATTAGGGCTGTGGTCAAAGTCTCGCTACAAATACTTTGAAACATTTTATGGACTAATTAGAAGAAAGAATTTTATAAATTCCCATTTTACAAACTGACCAATTAAAAAACATTTCAAAGCGTTTGTAGCGTTGACCATACCCTAGGTGTCGAATATTAAAATTTCTCTAGAAATGTTGTGTGCAATATAATTCATGATGAATTAGGATTTTGCTCAGGTATTTCCGCTCAATGATACTACGTCGATATGCATTTTATTATTCAAGTTGAGTATTCATCAAAACAACAAATGGAATGTTTTAGCTGTAGATAATTGTGGACAGAATGCATTTTTATATACTTTTTTGAAGAATGAGTGGAATTTATACAATATTTTGAAATATTGTATTTTTAATACTATTTATAGTTATATAGTATAGTATAAAAAGTTCATAGTACAGAATATTTTTCTTAAAAAAAAAAAAACTGTACTTATATCAATGTAAAGAACCATCAAGATATCAGAGAGACAAAATCAGTTATATAACTCTGATAATAATTAATGAAAGTCCCTCAAATTTGAAGCTCTTAATTCTTTCCAAGAAAAGTAAACTGGATAAGATTCGCACATGTTTAATAATATAAATTGATATAAGATAAGTTCTTTGACTGTAATTTGTTTAAATTTATAACTTATAGAATTTTTTGACTATATTACTTTCAATTCAATTTATTAATCATTTTCAAATTTATAAGAAAAGTTATACGTTGAAATATTAGTATTAGTCATATATGAAATCATTTTGTGCACGAAATCGAGTGACACTGTTTATTATCGTCAGGCAATGCATCAAAAATTAAAAATTACCGTTATGAATTACGTAACGACAATCATTCTACAATTCATTTTTTAATAAAATTTTTTATAAAATTATTAAGATGTGCATACACTCACATATACACACATTCATATATCTAACTTTGTAAGACTTTTATTCCTACTTTTATAAAACATATACATTTTTGAAAACTTTTGTATTTTCTAAGAGCGCGATATTGCTCAAACATAATAACATATAGCTAATATTCATATATTTTTAAATAGCTGATATATGTACATAACTGATATTCAAGTGTTTATAATACAGTGTGTTTGACAATGAATGTGTAATGCGTATAAATGATTGAATTATTGTAAAAAGTGAATATTCTATATCCTTATCTAAATATTTAAGATGATTTGAGCAGTAATATCAAGTATATATGAAATCACGACTGTGATAAACGAAAGTTAAGTTGTATTAAATACTTATAAAGTATAATTTTTGTGTCTTATATACATGATATTAAATTACCATACATGAAAATATCAAGTTGTGACAACAGTTTAAAGTATATAATTATGTTATAATAATTAACATGAAAGCAAGACAAGTGTTGTCTTCAATCATTTAACACATTAAGTGTCTGCTGACGAGTAAATATATTTAAACAATATTGTAATCGTTTGCACGATTTGATAAAAAATTGATGATAAAAAATTATTATTTATATATTTTATCAGTTTTGATAAGATATAAGAATTTAAAGTTTTTGAAAAAGAGTATTAAAATTAAAATTAAATGCGAGAAATGCCTTATTAAATAAATACAAATAATTTTAATTAATAATCAGCATAAAAATATCATCAAGCAATAATAATAAAGTTGTGACTATAATAAAAGTTAAATATTTGTACAGAATATTAATTTATGCTTTCTAAAAAGACATGAGATGCTATGATGTGACTTTGAGAACTGCATATAATGTAATTGTAATATATTATTTTTCTGTGTATGAATATAAATGGATATTGATACATCCGTAAGATATCACGTATTTTAGACAATAAATATTTTATTTAGGAAATGAATATGTTCATTCCATATTATCATTAAACTAACCCAATAATATTTAATTTACAAGTAATATACAAGTGAACCATTTATTGATACATATTTCCAATTAATAAATTAATTAGAAGTAAATTGGGAGTTTTATATTCCACAAATTTTTTTCAATATTCAGACATAAATTTATATCTAAATATTTATAATAATATACAACGAAGACATTTATATTTCATAATTTTAACTCAAAAGATATACATATGATTCTCATGTGTTATATCACAGAATCAATAATTTGAAGATTTTTACAAAAGTAGACATAAATTAACATTCTAATTATTATTTACAAGATTTTAAATATGAAATAATAGACACTTATTCTCTATCAATTTTTTGGATACCTAAATTAATTAAAAATTTTTTAAATAATTAAAAAGTTATACTGAAATATTATAAAGAATGTTTAAAAAAATCAATTAACATTTAGTATTTAGATTCACTTAATGTTGTCACTAATTAATTTACAAATGAAGTGAGAATGTGTCTATTTTGAGAGTATAAATACATAAATTATTTCCTTTGGTCAAAGTTTTTGATAACAGAATCATTTGAACTTTACAATGAACAGAGTTATTTGCAGAACACTTATATAAATATATATAAATTGTTTTATATTTTTGATTATATATCTGGCACAAAAAATAAAATTAATATTAATTAATTCTTGTGTTTATTTCAAAAACAGTCAGCAATTATTATATACATTACATATACAAGTTATATTAATTAATATATTTTTTCTACTTAAATTCTATTTAAAAAAAAACAGTAATATAATTACAAAAACAATAATTATTTAACTCTCTTGATGCAAGAAAGCTGTTTTTGCAATAAACACTCTAAACAAGAAATTATTTAGAATGATGAGTGATTAATATGCATCACGTTTGTACCTCAGTGCTTGTACCCTGCCAGCTGTGAGAAAAATTGGATCCTCTAATGTTGCTTTTAAAATAGCCAAAAAATTAGCCGCTTGATCTTCATCAATCGCTCGTCTATCGTATGATAGTTTTACTGACATTTTCGTTACCTTCATTAATGACAAATCTGCAAGCATTGCAAAAGTATTATTAGTAGCTAGAAAAGTTAGTTTGGTATTATCCATAAAATTTTTATAAAGTTTTTCGCAAAAATTACCCAATTCTTCGCGTCCTGCGCCTACAGCAAGAATAGCAGTTTGTGGAGGATTTATAATAGCGGAAAACTCTTTGATGCCAAACATTCCCAAATTCGATATTCTGTACAATAAAATTGCATATATAGCATATACACGTACACATATGCAAACATACTTTACGTGTATTATTGATCAAGGCTTACGTAAATGTTCCTCCTTGGAACTCGTGTGGTTTGAGCTGTCCCTTCCTCGCTTTTTCGGCTAATTCTCGAATATTTTTAGAAATATCTGTTAAGCTTTTAGTGGCAGTATCGAATACTATTGGAGTAATCAGACCATTTTTTGTCGCAACTGCTATAGACACATCCACTTTTGGAACTCGAACAATCTAAGAGTTATCGATTGTTAATATGATAATTGAATTGCATAGCTTAACACAATTATATCATAGTAAAGTTAATCGTACTAACCTGTTCATTTTGATATAACGTATTTATATCAGGACATTCAACAAGTGCATGAGCCACAGCTTTGGTAATAAAGTCGTTAACTGACACACTTATATCCTCTGTCTTTAATTTTCCACGTAATTCGAGTAATTTGTCGATGTTTATATCCATAACTGCGTAAGAGTGTGGTATAGTTCTCTAGAAAAGAAAAATTGCTTCGATTAAATTAAATAATTAATTACAAATGTAATGCCATACCTTCGATTCTCCAAGTCGTTTAGCGATAACAGCACGAATGTTGGATATTTCAATATCTTCATATGGAGACGATCGATCAGATGGGACAGATACCTCTTCTAAACTTGGCGTTTTAACAACTTCTGGAGGAGGTGCTGTAAAAAAATAGTCATAAAATAAATATTGGGTTGTCCAGAAAGTGCCGATTTTTGGTAGGTGGCGTAAGGACAGGTCTGAATATATCAGAACGATTGAAAACAAATGACATGCGTACATATCATAAAAGATGATACTTCAGGCATACTTGGAAAAATTTGGTTGCGATACGTTAGTTTTATACGCCTTTGAATATGGAAGAAAACAAAGTGCATTTTAGGCATTTAATGCTTTTCTTTTACCGGAAAATGTCACACAAGCGGTAAACAAGATATGCGCTGTTTATGGCGAAGGTGCTGTAGCTGAAAGAACTGTGCGAAAGTGGTTTGCTATGTCTAAAGCTGGTGATTTCAACCTTGAAGATCAAGAACGCCCGGGTAAGTCTTCCATCACAGATGAAGATCAGATTAAAACACTAATCGAGAATAATCCATACGATATATAAATTAGCAGAAATGTTGAATATGTCAAAATATCCACCATCAACGTCAAATTCATCATCTATGAACATTTTGTCAAGCTTGGCTACATAAACCATTTTGATGTATGGGTTCCTCATGATTTAACGGAGAAAAATCTGATGGATCGCATTTCCATTTGCGACTCGCTCTATAAATGCAACGAAGAGACACCATTTTTGAAGCAAGTAGTGACGGGGGATGAAAAATGGATCATTTACAATAATGTTGAGCGAAAAAGATCTTGGGGAAAGCGGAATGAACCACCTTTAGCCACCGCAAAAGCTGGTCTTCATCCAAACAAGGTCATGCTCTGATGGGATTGGAAAGTGATCCTGTATTATGGGCCAAACAACGAGACGATAAATTCAGAGAAGTATTGTTCCTAATTAGATGAACTGAAGACAGCAATTGAACAAAAACATCCAGAAATAACGAATCGGAAGGGCGTCGTGTTTCATCAGGATAATGCGAGGCCTCATGTGTTTTTGATAATTCGAACATGTCTTCGATAACAAAAGTTGGAGTTCAATTGGGATGTTCTACTCTATCCACCATATTCACCAGATCTTGCGCTCTCTGATTTCCACCTATTTCAATCATTACAAAATTCCCTTAATGGAAAAAGCTTCAAGCTTCTTTGGTCGAGGTAAAAAATCACTTAGAAAAGTTTTCCGCTGAAAAACCTGAGAGATTCTGGAAGGATGGAATTTTCAAGTTGTCTGAAAGATGGAGAAAAGTTGTAGAACAGAATGGCATCTATATAATAAATGCATCTATTTAATAAATGTATACTAAAATTTAAATCTTTCAATTTTCCTTCAAAATCGGCACGAACTTTTCGGACAACCCAATATTAAATATTTTATAGATGCTCCAAGAGAGATAGTATTATTTCAATATATCATATTTACCGGATTTAGGCGTAATTTTTTTAACATCGTGTATCTGAATGTACGCCAAAACATCGCTCTTCAATAAACGATTCGTACGTCCAGTGCCCTTGATTGTTCCAGAACTCAGGCCATATTCTTCCAATAATTTCTTTACCGCCAAACCATACATTCTGTACAAAAAATATATGAATTGCAGTACAATTATTTATTTGCAAGAGTATATTAAATATGGTTAAATATGGAAATAATAAATAAATAAAATTAATTCAATTATATAAATTATCTAAAAAATTAATACATACTGCCCATTTGATGGTTTTGCATTAGCTGGTGCGGTCGGTTTAGTAGGACTTGGTGCTGCAGATATTGCTGATTCAGTCGGAATAACAGCTTTTTTCCAATCCATTCCTTTTTCAACCATAACAGCTATCAACTGTCCAACTTGTACTTGAGATCCTTCTGGAATCTAATAAATAATTAATTAGTTTAAGAAAGAATTATAATGTAGAATTTTTTATCGTTAATAATTGAATATGTACAAGAATTTTTGCGAATACTCCTTCTTCCTCCAATTCAAAGGACATGACAGCTTTGTCTGTCTGTATGTCTGCTAACGCATCACCCGGCTGTATTTCATCACCTTCCTGCTTCAGCCACTTTACAATTGTACCTGTTGTCATAGTTGGTGACAAGGCAGGCATAGCAATGTTTTGTCTGAAAATAAATAAAATATTTAGAAACAAATTCTGAAAATGTTAACTGTTGATTTATAAGCGTATAAATGTATAAGCATTATATACATTCAGCATTATTTTAAATCTAGTATATTAAAGGAACTAAATATATAAATATGTGAGCATTATTTCAATATTACTTTAAAGCACAGTATAATTAAAGAATCATACTGGCCGGATGGTGGTTCAGCTTTCGTAACAGGTGGGCTTGCCTCAATAGAGGATGATGCTGCTGAAGAAGCTTCTGCTAGACCAGCTGGCATTTCTACTGTTTTCCAATCTTCATCAGCCTCTACAGTGAGAGCTATCAGAGTTCCTACTTTAATATCTTTCGTTCCTTCAGGCACCTAATCAATATATGTTGCATAATTTGGATGCAATCCATATATGATTTGATTGATTCGTTGCTAAATTACATACGATTATTTTCGCCATCACACCTTCGTCATCAAATTCCATTGTAACAATGGCTTTATCAGTCTGAATTTCAGCAATAGCGTCGCTAGGCTCAATCTTATCACCTTCCTTTTTTAACCATTTCACTATGGTACCACTTTCCATAGTAGGTGATAATGATGGCATCGACAATTCTTTTCCCATTACTGAAAACAAATGTCTCTATGCTCATCTTCATAAATTAAAACTTTCATTATTATAAATTTGCAATAAATGTAGATATGCAATTGAATAAAATATTTTTTTTGCAAAGTAATGTTTAAATAAGAAAATCGATGGAAAAAGAAATTATGCTGAAATGATTGCAAACAGATTGAATGTTAGGTATCGCATGAAAATTGATTGCATAATCAAAAAGACGTGGAAATTTATTTATCAAGCGCAGCGAAAAGCTTAATTTATAATTGTCAGACATTTGTTTTTTCGTTTAACGTTCATATCGTAAACAAGATAATTTTATCTCTCACAGATATTTTCATAAAATTTGGTTCACTTTTGAAGATAACCTCAAAATCAACTACTTTGCAAGAAAAAAAATCATAGTTTATGAATAAATGTCATACCATCGAGAATAGTGCTGGTGTGAAAACATAATCGTTGATAATTTAAGGGCACACGAAGCGCGTTGGGATTAGCGTATTTCAATGATAGATGCACGAACTTGGACCTTAATATGTGCGCCATTTTTATAGTCAGGCAAGACAATGATCAGATCATCAGTCCGCAGATTGACAAACTCGCGATTTGTCTGCAAGCCGTGACCTCAAATGACCTTAATTTTTCGTGCTACGTGTTTATCAGTAGGTTCTGTTTGCTTGAGTTCCTGAAAATTTTTGCACTTAAGACGAGATAGATATAAGAGGACGTTGAAGAGAGAGAGAAAGTAATAAGATTCAGAATGCACAAAAGTAAGCAACTGATACCAAAACTAGTTCTAAAACTGGTTTTAAAATCAGTTTACATCAGCTTTTAAAAACAGTTTATATCAAGTATTAAGTCCTTAGTTTCTATAAATTTATTTATAATTTATTTTTTCTTCAACGCTTTTCTTGTTGAATTTTTACTTTGGAAAAAGAACATTAAATTTAAAAATTTTGATTCACAATCAGTCGTGGTATCTTTGTTTAAATTTATGATAAAATAATGAGAGATTCAATAATAATAAATGATAAAACGATCTTGTTCTATTATTAATTATTTAATTAAGCTAATTTGATATCTATATTAAATTTTATTTTAGTTCAACAAAGATCTTTATTTTTTTAAGACTATTTTTTTTTGGATTGAGGATGAAAAAATTGGTCTTCGCCATTTTTGCTTGCCATACAATTTTTATTTCATCATTATAACAATAACAGTTTTCTTTCCCGTGTTAATTCGCATAGTGTTTCTATTAATAATATTCTGCGATATTTCGCATCGCTTACACGACTCGTATAAATTACGAGAATTTACCGGTGCGAGGATTTAAAATTTCCCGGCGTTTGAAATTGGCGGCGATCGCCCATACCACAATTATCGATACTATCGATCGCGCGCGCTTGCGATCCTCGAAGTTGCTATTTGACTTAATGGTGAACTTTTGCAAAGTACGTCGCGGTTGCAAAAGGTAGCCGATGTTTCTCCGATTTCTTCGACCGGGCGTGCCGTTATACCGTGCACGATTATGTACAAGAAATTATACGTGCTATACAATGATACGTGCATGTGTATATATGTGTATATGTGTCGCGCGCGTAGATTATATCGTTATAAAAACTTATTGCTAAGAGCTCGGTAGTGTGTGCATATTAAATAAGAGTCAAGTTGGAGGATGCATAAAGGAGCTGATTACGTTCATAATTATCCCTCCAGCATCGGCGGTGAGTCAGATTTTGATGGAATTATAATTTCTTCATTAGTTTTGGATTAGACTCTGCTGACCCTAAATGATATTTTTCTGGAGTAGTTTTTATATATGTATTCAAATATTTTATATATACATACGCGTTATATATGATTTATATATATATATAAATCATATATAATTTTTCAGTATCCAGCATCGAGTGAAATGTCATGGATGTTATAATAAGACTGGTGATGTTTACATAATTGTGATAAAATTATTATAATTTCTTTATTATTGGATCTTGATTAGACTTTGCTGATCTAATATTTTTTTTGGACCATTATTTATATATATATATATATACATAATATATATATATATAATATTTAATATATCATTATGATACACAATAATACAATATATTATATAATTATATTATTGTACAATACATTACATATTATATATGTAATAATAAATTATGTATTATAGCAATAAATATGTATAAATAATATATATATATATATATTTATTTATTTATATACTGAATGTAAATTACATATACATTTAAGACTGTATCCAAAATTGCACCTCGACGCTGAAGGGATACAGTAATAATATTAAAAGACGAAGTAATATCGCGATATTAAATTCAAAACTTGAAAAATCAAGCCGAACTAATTAAAAGTAATATAAGATATATATATATATCTCGTGTATGATCGTTTTTTTCCGTAATTTCTACTTTTACATAACAAATGCTCCAGCGTATCCTGCATCAATCGGTACGGCCATTCTTTTTAATTGACGATTATTTAATCGCTCGATAGGAATTTGGCACTCTTCTCTTATGTGTGACAACTGCTCTAAACATTAAAACGCCATACTACAATGGCCCATGAAAAATCGTGTATATAATGTTAATAGCAACGGACGCTTCAGAAGCGTGTGTACTGTATATATGTACCGTGAATTTCTTATAATCTAGTTTACATGGTAATTCACACACTTGCTTTTTTGTCGCCAAGTTCGGCGAATAAAATCTAGAAAGGCTCGATTTTAGCACGATTGTTTTCTTTAATGACTATAATGAGCTTTCTATAATATAATAAGCTATTACCTAAACTTTAAGTCTCCTGGAGACTCTTAAGACTCTTGGATAGTCGTCACATATTGAATCATGACGTCAGAAGCGAGAAAGGACACGTTAATGTTATGTATCAAATAAAGACAATTTGGATAAAATAAAATAACGAGATCGCTTTAAAACATTTTGAAAATAAAATGAATGAAAACTATTATCTTATCCTCCCCTGACAGTCAGTAACTAATCGTAAAAATTGATAAAAGACGTAAAAGTGAAAATAGACTATGCATGTGTATTGACTAAAAATACTTCACGTGCCTTTTATTACTTTTTACGATTATTAACTGTCAGGGGGAATAAGAATAGCTTTCATCTATTTTTACAATTGTTTTAAAACGTTACTCATTATTTTGTTTCAAATAATTTTCATTTACAAATGATTCAATAAAAATTAAAGTGTCATTTCTTATTTCTGATGCCTCATTATGGCTTTGATGAAGAACCTTAAGTTTTATATAAGAAATTGATCAATCACAGTTGAATGTGAAAAGAATAATCGACTATGATCAATTAACTATGGTCAATTTTTTATGGACTTTCCACAATAAGTCATCCAAGCTTTAAATTTTAAGCAAAGCGAAATTGATCAATTATAGTCAATTATAGTCAATTATTTTTCTTACATTCAACTGTGATTGATTAATTTCTTATGGCTTAAGATTTAAACCTAGATAATGATTAAATGTAGAAAACCTATTACAGTTTAAAACTTAAAGCTTAGGTAATAGCTTATTATAGGAAGCCCATTTCATTTCAATTTCGTCTCATTGCTTGACGCGTTACAATCGCATACTTTTGTTTATCGCCGCTGAAAATGAAGAATCTTCTCCGCGCCATTAAATCTAATGGTACCATCTCACTCACAGACACTTCGGCGAGGATACGCAAGTCTCGTCTGTCGACATATTATATATAAAAGTTTGCCTCGTGAAAATGATTGTACGTAAAACGGGAAAGGACATAACGATATCCAAACCAGATTTTCAGTCAGATGGGTTTTACAGTCTCTTATACTTATAAATACGCGATTTGAAAACTTTCGAAAAAGAACTTTCGATCTGCGAAGAGACGCGGTAAAGGTTTCTCCAAAGCCGGAATATATCGCCCGGAAGCGTATTAGATTAGTCGCGGGTAAAGTCTGACGTTCGCCAGATTTGTTATTGAACGACCGAACGCCTGAATTAGTAAAAAATGACAGTAAGTCGCGATGTTGTTCGATTTAGTGTTTAAAAAGGGATGAGCTTCGTTTGATAATGCATTGATAGTCCTTTCTATCGCGCAGTTGCGTCTGCGCTTTCCTCATACGCTTTTTCGTGTGTACTTGAACGTTACGAGCTCTTATCATATATAACAAATAATGACAATTACTTATATTATACCGTATTATTTAGTCGATCATTATATATACAATGTAATCAGTGCACAAATAAAAAGCACTTCCTCAGTATGTTGCATGAACTTCCATTTTCTTAACTAATCGTTGAGAAAAAAGTTCCCTTTCTCTTTTTCTTTCTTGTTCTTGGTATTGGCAGTAGTTTTGTGCTTCTGTTTGTATTCTTGGAACGATGCTTAGGAATAGAAGTTTTCTCTTTGCTGATAAAGTGGTAAAGGAGCCACTGGCGAGAGATCCTCATCATCCAAGCTTGATTCAGTTTTCAGAGGAAGCGTTGCTAGAGCTTTCACTGTTGATGAATGAGAGACATAATGAAGCAATTATAAATTATAAATTAATACGTTTATTGAAATGCAGTCTTGTTATCTTCAATGCTTTTACTATTATATATTTTTATTTATTATCATTTATATCATTTATATCTCGACTATTCCTGTGAATTATTGTTTTTTACACAATAGTTATTCTATTCTTTCAATAAACGTATATCGATGGAAGTAATATTGCGGTTGTATCTGCTTAGCTTGATCGGAGGAAAAAAATAGAAGAAAAAAAGACGAAGGAAAAAAAAGATGAAAAAACAAACCTGAAAATGATAATGTGACGTGCGTGTCCTATAGGGAGGGATGGAGTAAGCATGTCGGTCAGTGTGCCTGGTTACCTATACACACACAAGCACAAAACAATCCAAACAACAATTCATACTCCCTAAGACGAGACTGTATTCGCTGTCTTGAACGAAAGCTATTAATAAAATCGTATAAAAATAGCATATAACTAAGTAATACATGCGTGTTCGCATTTGTGAGAAGATTATGTGAACGTATGCACAATATAATGTAAATTGCTCAAATGAGCACCGAATGAACACTGACAATGACGTTAAACCGAGTTTCTGTAAAGGACGTTCTACAATGTGTCACAAACACTCCGTGCTCACCAATGCTTTGCGATAACCTAACAGAATTGCGTCCATACTAATTATTGACACTTTTGATTGGCTGTCGTGAAAGATTGTGACTAGTGACGAGGTGTTTGCGATATTATAGAACACCTAAGCGATAGAAAAATAAAAATCATTGTACCATAGCAAATGTGTAGAAAATGTGAAACTGCACTCATCATTGATCGAGCGTGGTAAAGAAATACGTTTTTTTTCTTTTTGAAAGCTAAAACGAAACGAGCATGCTGCCATAGCTGTACGTAAAAACGATTACAATCATGCAGCGATCGTACTTGGAGTATTATCGACACGTACCCGCTACCATTTTACTTTTCTCCATTACTTGCTTCGCCAGTATCTGATTAAGTTGGAGAATGTGTTCCCTCTGCCGTTTTTCTTCCACTACTTTGCGTTTCAAGGTGTCTGATTTTTCTATGTTAGAATCATCATCTGAAATCAGGTGTATATTTACAAAATATTTTTGTAATCATTGTCACCAAAAATGGTAAATAATTGGAGAAAAAAAATATTGCATACCACCTCCTTCCGGTGCAGTTACGGTTGTCTCTGAGAGCATTTTCCTAATTGCTTCCGCCTTTTTTAAGCGTTGCTCTTGTTCTTCTGCTGTTAGCTCCGGCGTCTGGAAAAATAATAACATACATAATAAAAATATAATAACATATATTTAGAATTCAATTAATTCAGTTTAATTTAATTTCAATAATGATTCAATTATATTATTTATACATATAATTCTCCAATATATCGAAGAATTCTATATAAATAATAAAATAAAATATATTATCTTTTTCACGATACAAATTTCTAACATATAATCTTTTCGATCTTTTATATTAAATTTATATTAAAAGCAAGTGTAATTAAATTGATTTTTATGAAATTTAATTTAAAGAAATTAATGAGTATAAATACCTGCTCAGGAATATATCTCTCGGGAATGACAATTTTATTAGGCGTGCCTAACAGCTGGTCTATAGTACTCTCGTTATATTTCAACTCCTTGTGACTTAATGTTGATCGCACCACGTCAGGAGCATTTATCCTGGGTCTGAGCGCTCTTTCCATGTCCAGATCGTCCCTGGCTCTACCCATGCCCTAGAAATTATCAAAGATTCTCGTAACGTAAAAGCGAAAAATCAGGATTTTCGAAACTACCATGATGGGCAATAGTACGGCACAGCGCAGCGATGAAAGTCAGTGAACAGGAAATAGACAAAGTGAGACAGAGGTAGACGAAGATAGGGAAATAAGAGAGAAACAGAAATTGAATGAAACAAAAAATACCATCTTCGAGAAAGTATCCTCTAGATCGAGCACTGGTTTGCTACTAGACACAGTGTAATGCCGCCTTTTCTCGCGAGGAATCTGCCTTCGTCTCGGTCCCTCCACCCTCTTCTCCGTCATCTCTTTGATAATTTGTTTGGCAGCCTCGCTCTTGAACACTGGCGACAATTGCGGCGAATCAGATTGGTTTGTGTTCGCCCTCGTTGCGGTAGTCGGTCTCTCGTGAATGCCGACGTTAGTCGGCGATGTTAATTCGGGGCTCATGGCACCCGCGAGAGTGCCGATTTTCTCGTATTGCCTGTACGGTCCAAGCGAGTAGTTGTTATAGTGAGACTGCGCGGCGACCATCGTCGCTTGCGACGGATAATTCTGGCTCTGGCACGGGCTGTACGACGAGGCGGTTGAATAGTTGGGAGAGCTCATTGGCATGTGAGAGCTGGACGTAGGACTATCCGTGTACGGTGACAGAGTGCTATCGGAGCTGCCGTCATGACTTTCGAACTGCGATGGAGCGTCAAAAAAAATTGTAAAATACCGGGATCGAAAGGATTAACAAAAATGGACGAGCGAGACGAGCGTCAGGATGCTCGGAGTAGAATAAAATTATCAATAATATTCGCAAAACTATATATACATCAATAAATGCGGAAGTAAGGTTTTGTTATATGGAATGATCTGAGAGGTGACCTGGAATTGTGTTTTTTAGGTATCGAAATTAATTATTGGCAATACTTACCCTAATTTTATGCCGACGTGCCATCATGCTCTTCAGGGCATGCATACTGTCGCTTCGCGGTGGAGGTACCACGGGTCCATAGTGTACTCCAGTTTGCTGTTTTTGCCCGCCGAAACCACGTGGCAGAGACATGCTTCTTTGGAATTGAACATCGTCCAGTTCGGACAGCTGAACCGTGCTCTGCGCGTGAACAATTGGCGATTCCTCCACTACTCTGCCAAGCTGAGCTTTCTAGATGTTAAAAGATCTGCATTAGTATAAGTTTAAAGAAATTGATGTTTTTTTTTATTAGATTTCACTACACTGAAAAAAATTCTAAGTTTTAATAAATATTTGTTAGAATAGTTCTAAGTAAATCTTTACTAAATGTAAATATGTATTTGTTTGATACAAAAAAAATTAATTTGTGTGATTTAATTATCACTTTTTATTGAGTAAATAAATATTTATTTATTGTAAGTAAATGTTTACTTAGTACTATTCGAAGAAATATTAAGATTTAGTAAATCTTTTTTTCAGTGTATTTGAAAAGGCGTAATCGAAAACGATTTTACTTCGAATTTTTGGGAGCCTCCGAAATCATCATCGGACAATCTCTTCGCACCGCCTGGTGCCTGGAGGCCGTTCGTCAGAGGAATTCCAAGATTGCTGGTTCTGTCGCCGCGATCCCTTTGTCGCCTTTCCGATTCGCGTTTCACTATGCGCACCGTTTTAATTTCTTGTTTCTCGCGATTGTGCATTAATCCTGCAAAAGCACGAAGAATAAAATTTCCGATGTGTCAGGCTTAATAATGTTTCCGCAGTGGAACGGGCGACTTACCGGCGAATTTGTTGTCCTCGTTTTGTCTATAATTATCATTCAATAACAATGCTTCCTCGCTCAAAGGGGGCGGCGGTGGCGGGATATATTCCGGAGCAGGATTTAGCGTACCATTCATTATATTTCCGTTATGCTTGCTCGTGTCGGCAATATGATCACCTTGCGTTAAAAATACAAATCGATACTTGAATATCAGAATATCTTGTGACTACGCTAATTGCTATTAATTGTTATTTATCTAATACACGTGAACATTATTAATAACAACATAACATTATTGATGACATTAATAGGATGAATTTTCACCATAATAATCCAACAAGAATATTACCTGCTACTCTTGAATCCGTATTAACATACAGAGGCACCACTTGAATCACGTTACCTTTGCCCTGCATTTGGTCTTTCAATAATTGTTGCTTTAATTGGTGTTGTTGAATTTGTTCGCGCAGCTGTGGCGAAAGCGTAGATATGTGATTTTGTGAGGGTTGTACAAAGGATTGCTGATTATGTGGGCGATTCAATGGGGATAAGTCCTTGTACTGGGTAGGAGAGCTGTATCGTTGGTGGGAGCTATCGTTTTGTTTATTCGGAGGTGAGATAGACAAAGACGGACTCGACGGTGAGTCTAAACCATGGTCCAGGGTTATTCCGGAATCTAAATCAGTTTCCAACCAAGAATTTTGCGTACGTTTCTTCGAATGATGCACCTGAGGAGCTAAGGAGAAAATTGTATCTTTTAAGCATCATTCTTTTTTCGTGAAAAATATACATTCCGATATTAACGATGTTAATCCCGATGTTTAACAAATAATCAATAAATGTAATATACTATTTTATTTACAATATATATTTGTATGAATGTATACAAGGATAAGCATTATGAATATATTACTGATTAAAATAATCTTTTTATATTAATTTATTTAGATTAGGTCTGTCTAATGTTTTGCCCACCTCTCTTCCATTGTCTTATTGAGCGAAACAGAGAGAAAATAAAAAAAATAAACGCTAGAACTCTGCCCAGACCCGTATACCTTTTTGTTTCCTTTCTATCTCGTTCAATGAGACACTGGAAAGGCGGAAGCGTTTACCTCGCGAGCCAATTATTGGACGAGCCTGATTATAATAGAGTAATAATAAATTTTGATTAATAATGACAGTTTATTACAATATTTTGCAGTCTTTGATTAAGTTTGAGTCATCTTGAGTCAATATTAATTCTTAAGTTTTGAAAATTTTTGATGGTTTCCTTAAATTGTTAGACTCACCGTGCGGTGGCTGCGGGCGAATTTGCTGCACCAAACTATGAGATTTCTCTGTCAGTTGGCGAACTTGAATGCTCAGTTCCTTCCTCTGTCTCTGCAGATCGCCGACGAGTTGTTGTACTCGTCGTAATTCCGCTTCTAGCGGTGCGGTCGTGCTCGAAGTGTCCCTCGCGACGTTACCGGCATATCTTCTGGATGCTTGCACCTTTTGCCTCAATACCACCAAATCTTGCTCCAATCTCGCGTTCTCGGCGACCGTTTCCTCAAGTTTCTGAAAGCACGTGAGAGAGTTGCGGACTACCAGATTAAAAGAATGCGCGACTTTGACCGTTAGCCGACTATCACATTACGAGAATGGCAACTAAACAGCGAATGACGGAACTGAATGGTATAATGTTGTGAATAATGCAATTTACCTGGAAAAATACCGGCTTTACCTGGAAACAGTGAATCGAGACTTTAATTGCAATACGTAATACAATCTACTCTCGTCATTTACATTCTCTCGTGCTACTATCTTCTTGTATTATTATTTTCACGATATCGCGAATTCAGATTGGCAAAGAATAATAAAAGACAAACTTAATAAAAGCACGATAAAATGATGAAGCAGACGTTCACTTCAAATTCAAATATTCATTGATAAACGAGTTATTTCGTATCGTCAAAAAATTTTCTATTAGCAGAAACATCGGCAACAATGAAGCGCGTTGGAATATTCAATACGTTTCACGACGTTAAAAAAACATACGAAGAATTACAGTACAGCAATTACTCGCATTTTGAAATCCGGATTGACGCGCAATTTACTTGTTTTTCTGCCAATCAGTCTGCATCGATTTTTAATAGATTTGTTCCACGTATGGATCAATCGGGATGCACGAAGGCGGAAGCGCGTGTTAGCGGCTGTCATCGGTATACATTTTCGAAATTATCTACCTTCGAGTTATGGGCGAGCAGTATCCTCACTCTGCTCAGTTCGCGTTCCAACAGGAGTTGCTGCTTCCGATATCGCTCCGCTTCGGCCAAATTGCTTCTGCTACCTTGCAGTTTGTGGCGCAACCCGCCCAAAGCTTTCTCGAGTATTTCCTGCGAGCATTAAGTCGACCAGGCGTGTAATGTGATATTGTAGATTTCTATATCTTGGAATTAAGGACAGCTCCTATCATTTCGCAGTTTATTGTTACATCGTTTTAGTTTCAAGCAAATAACGACATCGACTCTCCTCTAAATTGTGAAGGATATAATAGATATCATATCGGGTCTTTGTATGGGTGAGATTACTCGGAACTCTTGAAGCTTAAAGTCAAATTCGATAGAATTATCTTCAAAAATATTATAGAATATATTTCTTCTAGAAGAAACTTGGATGGCTTTCGTACATTCATCAGTTTGGTGGAAGATCGTTATAATTGCATTCTTAAAACATATGCCAAATTTTTCGAGCAATTTAAAGACTTTATTCTAAGTCATTATTAGGTCATTATTAGGTTCATACCAACCTTGTCCTGCTGGAGACTATGCAATGTGCCAGATTCCTCCTGAAGCAGTCGATCGAGTTTGTAGAGCTGCTGCACTTTGGCCTATGACATAGAAAGGATATCGAGTGAACGACGAAACCTTCAAATTTCGCTGTTCAAAGGACAAGCTAACGTTTCAATTGGAGCAGATCTCAGAGAAAAAGGAGATTTGCCATCGTTAATTCTAGAACAACGTTCCAGAATCTCTATTTTCTCAACACCCTGTCTCTATTCCTGTCCGTAAATGAAATTCTTTCGCGAGTAGCGAAAAATATTGGTCAAAGAAACCTTTTAATTTCAACAATATTATGTTCGATAATATTATTATTTTGATTTTATATTCGATAATATTCTTTAGTGTGACACATAATTTTAATTTATTATAGTACCTATTATACTTCTCTATATAGCAATTATTTTAAACCTCTTTGAAGTCAACGAGATTATTATTGTAATAATTAGTTAAATTGAATATTAGTTAAATTGAAAAAGAAAGGAAAAAGAGTAAAAAGGTTCTTCATTACCTTTCTCGTTCGTTTTTATTTATTTTTTATTTGTTTATCGCACGGAAATGTATTTGTAAGACTGCACAAAAGTGTCAAATTGGATTAATTTTGTTATTCTTAATTAAATATATGCTTAATTAAATTTTGACCGGTGAACGACGTATGCGATTGTTGAAAAGTCTTGAGGACAAATAATAAGAAGAAGGAAACGAAAAGTAAGATACTTAAATGGACATTGTCCTTAGAGACTTGACTCGTCTAGAAAGTATATATCCTTCGGTAAAGTGAGCTCTTCGCAGAATTTACGAGAGGTCGTAAATGTCGTCCGAGTTCGGTCTCTCTTGTGGTTGAGACTGCGAGAGTAATTCTTAATTTTTGCACATACTCTTTTTCCAATCGGCCTTTACAACTTGTCTACCGTGGATTTCGCTTAGTATTATAGCACGCGAGAGATCAGGAATTGCTTTCATTGGTCAAGAAGATTTCCATGTCTGATGCACCTCACGCTTTCTTAGCACGGAGTATTACATTGTGGAAAGAGAATGTAATAATACGAGACGTAAGAGACAGAAATTGGAACGGGTAAAACGTATATTTCATGGATGATATCTGACGAGATTGAGAAAGCAAAGAATATATGTACTGTAAATCGAGACATTCCGTTTATAAGATCGTATATTTTTAATTAATGCGTTTCTAACGCTGCGAAAGTATAAGAATTATTTAAGAATCCTAATTAACAATGATTTCTATTGCGTGTATCCACATTAATTAAACTTTTTTGTGGAATGATAATTAAATGAATCACCTGCAACTGTCCATGATCGGGACTCAACCTGTCCCAATCCCTACGTTCCTCGGCCAACAATCGCTGCTCCTGCACCCTTTGGTTAAATTCCAAACGGTCGCGATGATCCCTCGCGTTCTCGTGCAGATCGTGTCGAGAACCGGAAACATTGCTGGTCCCGTTGGCAGTGTTACGATTATATAAAGAACCCAGTTTCACCATATTGTCCACGAGGTTCACGAGAGGCTTACTCTTCTCGTACTTTTTTTTGGGAAAAATCGAACGTGATTAAACTCAAAGTACTTTTTAATGTGCAATATAAATGTTAATGTGTAATACAATGTGTACTAACGTTTAGAAACAGTATTAATTAACAGTATTAATTAAATCAATATTTTTTAAAATTTTATATTGATGAACGTTATCAAAAATTAGAGAAGAATTAAGTTTGAAAAATACGATAATAATTTAGCCACTTTTTAAAATTTGAAAAAATTATAATCTCAAATCTTTTCAAAGTTAAGTTATTTATTCTTTTTCTAAGTTATTGATTGCTAAAATCCATCGTTTCATATCTATGTAAATATTTCGAGGTAAACCTCCGCAAGGTATATTTCACGTGTCTCACCTGCTTCTCGAGATCCATTAGATGCCTCTTGAGTTCCTCGAGTTTTTGAAGATTTTCTAACCGTCTCGGCGTGTCGAGATCTGCCAGTCTAGCCTGCGGGTGCAAACAAAATACACGAAACGTTTATCGCGTTTATTGCAGAGGTTCCTTTGCTCTCCGCGTCAAAACAAACAACATTTGCGTTTTCGCGCGTTAAGCGACACGTTACTTCATGACATACAACGCAATAAAGCCGGACAATAAACACATATTTGCGTAGAAAGGCGACCCTAAGTTCGACTCGACTTTCTCCTCGAATCTCACACGTCACGAGATCACAGGTGTATATTCATCTATGTCCCACATTTGACGTTGAACATAGTCATCTGATAATGTTCTTTAAAGAAAGAGAAGTGATTTTTTTTTTTAGTCCAATAGTCCATGAAGCTCCGAGTTGAGACTCGGAGCTAAATATAAGACGTGAAAGAACCAATGTATCGCTTGCTTAGCAATCAATTACACTTTGCGGATCGCAAAGTCCGTAAAGCGCAATTGAATACGTTCAATCCGTTTATTTGCGCGCGAGCGTTACGTCACATTGTCAACTATGAAAGAAAAGAACAATATTGATCACTCATACTATATTATCGTCACGTGGATTCACAATCTGCGTGCATTTACAATCGATCTATTCTAACACATCCTGAAAGATCTCGTCAAACTGCACGATCGTCTGTCAAAGCAAATTATCTCTTTCTCTCTTCCTCTCTCTTTCTCTCTAACGCAAATTAAAGCAATCATTAAAAAGCGACACCCCTCGAGCTCGAGGAGCCTACGACGTGTCTCTCCAGACGGCTTCGGTTTGCCAGGACCCCTAAAGGGGCCCACGACCGCCATCGTCATCGTCACCGTCACCGTCCGTGGATCATCTAATTACTGTGAAAATTTCGTGAGATCGCGTGCAAAAGTTCTCTTCGGACCTGCGCCTCGATCTCCATGTGGCACGTCTCCATCGCCTTGAGGACCGTCGCATTCTGACGTCGAAGCTGGATCAACAGTAGCACCAGTTCCTCGTGGGTCCTGCCGAGGAGCTCGCCGGCGGAGACACGCACCAGCCCGGATGCGCCAGCCTGTGTCACCAGCCTGCCGCTGGCATCCGCTCTCAGGGAGCTGATGTTACTCTGTCGAGGCATGCAATCGTTTGTTAGCCACACACGCAAACAACGCAAGTGTAATCGAGCTGTGACATATGGAATTGTTACGTTACGGGGCTGCGAGGATTGCTCAAGGTATCGCGTGAGCTTTCGCACGATGGAGAAATGAGAGGACGAGGCTTTTGTTAGAGAAAGCAAAGCGATGGATTAATTTTGCAATTATACACGGAATACACCGAGTGGATTTGATTGGCATGGAAGAGAAGAAAATATTATCATCGACAGCACGAGTTAAATTACCATCAACATTTCACAATTGCGCCAATGTAGACGGCAAAATATTGTAGCTACTATTGTCCTAAATCATCCGATTCAGTGAGATCTTTCAGAATATGCAATAACTGTTGTTTATATACCGTTGACTTATTTTTCTCTTTCCCATATCTTCCTTCGCTTACGTAAATAACAAACTATCGCGTCAATATAATAAAGATGTGTATAGAAATATATACGTGGTCATCTAGTTTTGTGGACCATAACTAATAAAACGGTGGAAACTGGTTGGAAACAGATTCCACGCGAATGTGAGAAATAGAGAATGTGGCGAGCCACACTGACCCGAATTACAAGGTAGCCCGTTTAGCCGTATCGAAATTTCAACCGGCGGTTTTATGTCAGTTGTGTCTGCGAGATTGTATGTAAACTTTTTAACTGCTGGAATTTCTCGGCGAGAGCCTAGGCAAGAGGGGATTACCGCTTAGCCGATTTCCTCGTCTGCCATTTTGCATTCGTCCCCGCTGTTCCAAAACCGCTACGTTTTAGTGGCTTTTACGGTTGGATTTGTGGTAGCTTCAGAGGTGAAGCGAGAGGCGAACATCCGACTGGGTCGTATAATATAATACGACAGAAGGCAATGTGACGTAAAGTGGAACGCGATGCAAATAATTGCTGAAATAACAGCAGTTATCGAAGAGTAATTTGTTTAATATTTGCACTGCGCGAGGCAATTGTAAATAAATAATAATAAAGTGACACGCTATCAATTTACGTATAACTACATGACTCATTCAGCTGAATATTTACCCGCATTTATGTCAAACAATCGTTTGTGTATCGATATTATTTCGTCAGTCAAACAATCGTTTGTGTATCGATATTATTTCGTCAATGGAATGAAATTTACAATTTATTTCTGATCGTATAAATATCCCTTTAAATTTCTATCGCTCGGTACAAAAGTATCATGTAAGAATCTCTTTATATTTATCTCTGACTATTTCCTCTCTTTTATATCTCTCAATTTTAAAAAGTTTAACTAGTTCAGACGTGTTTATCTATAACGTTCGACTTTCAAGTAATTTCGAAGTTACGAGCAAATTAGCTGAACGGTCGTATCTCTTGTGCGCCATTGTAAGAATTTCTAAAGATCGTAGAAAAGCGAAGAAACAGAGGGCGAGTCATAGTTTTCTATTACTTTCCAATTTTCTAATACGTCTCTCTGGCTGAGGGAGACGAGCCAGAGGCGACGTACAAATTCTTATAGACATATCGACACGGACGAGCGCAAACAGATACAGGTCATGTCGAGGTTCGATGCACGTAGCGTTGCAGTGAAGAAATATAGAAATGAAATTCGTATAGCAATCACCATTGGATCGTAGTTTTCTTTCAGTGAAACGAAAATACGCCTTCTTTATTTTAACAGACAGGTCCCAAAAGATAGCTCGTACGCTCTTCGCATTCCACTGGAGTCCTCGCTGGTCGCGGTATCTTTGCGAGGTCGTACAATCTGTATTCGCGAGATATATCAGAGCGAGATCGAGGGCATTCCCTTGTCAGGAATGGTCGCTCAGCGAATCCTAAATCCTTCGCCAATGAAGTACGCATTGAAGTACGTCAACATGATCGCGCGATATACGACGAAGGAACATCGCGAAAAGGAAAGGCACGCTCACGCTTGCTCATTGTATCGCCAAGGACAATTCCTCCTTAAACAAGCAGAGTTCTTGTAGAAAGTCAAGGAATTTTCAATTTGCCGCATTCTCTTGCGGCTGCTTAATGCCTGTCGACTTTTATCTTCTACGTATAATTCAGAGTTCGCCACAAAACTGGAAATCAAGGAATTAAGGCAATTGAAAACAGTAAGGGAAATCAAGGAAGGTCAGGAGATTTTCTAAAAGATTAAAATTCTTATTTTAAAGAAGTTTTATATACGTACATCACATCTACGTAGTTTTGCAATATTACTAACTTAACAATTAAATGCAAACAGTATCAGTAATTTTTTACGAGCATTAACAGTAATTTACATTACTATGTTAAATTGCTCTCTTAACAAAATATTTAACAGTTTCCAAGTCAGAATAAAAAATTTTAAAATATTGAAATTCAGAAAAAACATGAAATTTTATCTAAAACTCAGGAAAAAGTTATGAAATTTTAGGATGAGAAATTCGTGGCAACTCTATAATTATTAAATGCAGACACATGTTGATAATTATATAAAAGATATTTCTTCTTTTATAAGACTAACATGATAGAATCCACTTCATTTCTTCGAAAGTACAAACAAAGCGTGATGTCCTCAATAAGTTTAACAGAGAGACCCTGAAAATTCACGCTGAATTTCATCTTCAGAATGTCAAATTTCAAAGAAAGGTTTCCGGAGATCACTTTCCATCCTTCCTAATTTCAAATCTTTGACTTCCAACGAATGTATCAAACAAAATTACTTGATCGCATTCCAGAAATAGTAATCTGTGATATCTCGAATCTTCTACTTTACCTGTTTGCGCTCTGGAAGTTCCTACGTTTTTCTCACGGATTAGTCAGATGGGGGATGTTTCAATTTGCAGAAAATGAAGAAATTCCACGAACTTACGAATCTCGCGTTGGGGTGACGAACGAGAAGCGGTATGGCGCGCGTCGAGCGACGCTTCGGCGGGCGGACTGGCATGCCCGGTTGGATCGGCTAGCTTGTTCGTCGACCGACCAGCCGGTTGCATAGTGTGCATCGCCGCCTTGCCTGGTTCGCCCGGTGCCCGGCGTTTTGTATCTTTTGCCCCCGAAGGGCCCCGGTCGTGGTCTCTCGACCACACGCGAGTATGCTTGCTGACGAAAGTTCGAAGCTGCTTATTCATGTTCCTCTCGCTTCATCGCGATTCTCTCATTCCGCGGATGTTCTTCCATCGACTTCTATTAGTTATTAGAACGATGACATGGACCAACAAACGAGATTTACACGTGATAACGGACGTGTATCTCTTTGCGACATCCCGCGGTTGACGCGTCCCTAAGATATGAGGTATCGATTTACGCGGGAAGATGATTCGCGGTTTAACATTATTGTGATGGTTCGATTGGTAAGGGGGAAGAAATGATATTTTGCGACTTTTGTATTTTGTATTTTGTAATATGATCGTTGGGTAGTGGTCGACAATAAGCTAAAACTCGAGACGTAAATTGATTTTCGAACGCTACATAGAAAAAAATGATTTTACCGAAGTGTTTAAAAATTTAGCTAGATACAAATTTGAAAATAATTTTATTGGATTAAGTAAAATAATAATGCGGGAATCTGAAACATGATGAGCAATGTTACAAAAAATGTTAATATTCTAATAGTTTGAGCGTCCTACATAATTATTTTGATGCTTCGACAAAATTTAAAAAACAATTCAATTTCGACAATATTTTCAGATTTGTTAGATACTTCAGCAAAACTGTCCTTTCATGTATTCTTTTAATCTGAAGCGCTGTTGAAAGAGGAGAAATTAAGTATTCTTGTAAAAATTGGAGAATCTTGATGGCTTATTTCGCCAGCTTCTGACGCAATCACATTGTATGCAGTGCCACCACTTTATAGATGGTTTTTCACAAATCCTACATTGCCGTAATAAATAACATATTATGTCAGAGCTATTCTCCTACGCTAAGATTCGTCGTGAGGAACGATGAATTCGTGTAGAAGGATGAATGCCGTGCCATCATGCTCAGACGGCGAAATCCATTGTGCACGAAGCTTAAGACTCGTCTGCAGTTCCTTGGCACGGTGCCCTTGCTGACCGGTGCTGACCGTATGCAGGATCGACCCTGGACCCCATGTTTCTCGTTTGTCTTTTTCTCTGCCGTCTCCGTCGCTCTCTTCGCTTCTCCTTTCTTTCTCTTTCCCTCGCCCTCCCCTTTCGTCCTAGTCCTCTTGCCGCCCTTCGCCACTCCATTGTATGTAATGGCGCCAGGACGACGACACTCGGTCGTTACTTTCTTGCCTTCTCGTGTTCTGCGCGTTTAAGATAAGCTCGAGTTAAGAAAACGATGGGTTCTCGTCCGAATTTGCCGTTCACAGGGCGAAAAATCCGTTTCTTGATTGAATCTAAGTATTCGTTGTTGCGGAACAGGTCGTGAAATCGTGTCGAAGAATCGTCTAACAGGATTATTTGTAACACAAACTTGTAAAACTCCTCAAGCCACGCTTAGAATTTTATGCTATACACTAAAGAAATGACTTGAAAAAAGATGTAAAGTGCAATCCTAGATTCATTAGATTCTTCGTTATTTTAATGTGATCGCGAAACAAAAGAGTTCTCGAAGTTCTGCTCAGTACTGGAATTCTGTAATTCTTAATAATACTGTCGATATCGTTATATTAAAATTTTAAGTATCTTATTAACCATTGTTTAAAATTTTAATTAAAAAATGAACTTATGGCATTTGTTATAAATTATCTTAATTATTCCTAATTTTAAGATTAACTTTTAAACTTAACGTATAATGCTGTTAATTAATAAGTAACAATTCAGGTAAAAGATTTCGAGATGAATGAAAAAAATATAAGTGTCTAATATTTTTAGGCTAAAGGCTGTATTATCGTTGTGAACATTGAGAAATAAAAAATAGCAATTACTATAATTTAACTATAATTTTTAGTCTTTTTTTGGGGGCAACTATATATTTACAATTATTTCAATCAGGCAAATATAGTTAATTATGATATTAAAGAACGGTTACATATACTGCTTGAAAATGTTTAGTTTTTTCTAACATATTTTTAAATTATTATTATTACCATATAAATTTATCGTAGTAAATGAATTAAAAAAAATAATTATATTCACTATAATTATAATTGCGTTTACTGAATAAAAATGTTCATTTATTTATCATTTACATTCTATCTTAATAATTTACTATATTAATATTTCAAATTATAATTTATAGTGTAACTTTTTCACGTTTCAACTACATGTATGGTTATTACTAACATTATAGCAGTAATAATTATAAAAATGAAGCTCTTAACCCATAATTATTTTACCTCGCAATTATGCAAATATTAAATATTTTTCTCTTAGTATAGATATGTTTAGTATAGATATTTTTCTCTTAGTATAGATATAAAAACGTAACAAAAATATAACGTTATCGATACTGTTATTACGAATCACCGAATCTCAATGCAATTTTCGATCGACACCTCATTTTTCATTGATTTTCATTAAGTTTTGATTGCAAGATCATGACCTAATGCATTTAACGAAACAACAATGATGACCTATTTCATATTCAGGATCACATGGATCAATGTGATACTTTGTAAATAATGAAAAATTCATCAGCAATAACCTCATCAGAATTATTTTTCGTTTGGAAAAGTCGAAAACGCCGATGAAAATAATTCGCCTCGCATTTATTGCGCACGATACCATAAGCGCAAATATTATCAATTCCATTTACAACGCGATGCATACTGTGCATATAACACGTACGAAGGTGAGAGTCTCTCTCTCTCTCTCTCTCTCTGTCTTTCTCTCGGGGCAACATTTTAATTAATTGAGCTAATGGAATTTACATGCTGCGATGATGATATGCAGGCTATGCCACGTCAATAAAACGGATAGCGTGTGTGTTTGCATGACAAGAGACAAAGAGACAGTTATAGATAAAAGCAGTAAAATGACAAACCGTCGATCGTGCAACGTTCGCAGGAGAATTCGCCATTTTGTTTCTGGTAATTTGATCTTGGCGCGATAACTCGATCCACCAATATTATATAAATCGGGGATTTTCAAGCTCGTCGCCTTTTTATATGGACAATAAACTCACGTCGTGGACGCGCTACCGTGCTACACGTATACGTAATTTATTTTTACGAGCTGAAGGATTAGCGAGAGAGTAAGCCGTACGCTCGTAAACAAACCACAAGCAATTTGCGAGAATGTTAGACTTCACCGCGGAACCGAACCGAATCGCCGTCGGATGTCAGCCATCGGCGAGACTTGGTGCGTGATACAGGTGACACTTTTACGAAGCGTGCGCGTTCGCAATCGTTCCCCAGCTATAAATTTCCCGTTTGCGGTGACTGGCCACCGCGACGACGACATGGTTAATTCACGCGCGCGACCGTTGCACGATCGATGCCGCGAATGGACGCGCGAATTTCCTCTCTCCATCCATCATGCTCTGCCATGCCAATCGGGATCGACAGGACTAGAGACCGTCTAATAAAAGTCTGGATGTGAGAAAGCCGCTTTTGATTTGTTTTCGCCTTGTTTTAACAATTTCTGAGAGAAAGAAATAATTAGGAACAAATAGAACAGAATAGAGAGAAAGGGAAGAAGTAGCAAATATATGTCCTTCTCTCTCGCAGATTTTTGTTAAAACTACCACTCTGCATACAAAATTGCGACTCGAGTCCAGACTCTTATTGGAGGGTCACTAGACTAGAGCTCTATATGTAAAGAATAGTGTAAAGGTCTGCCATGTTTATCCTAATAATTATGGGTGTTTTCCAATAAGAGATACAGATAACACAGTGTAACACAGTGAATCATTACATCCTTGTTCTTTATACTAATGTTAAATGAAAATGACATGATCACAGTATCACACTGTGTCGCTTGCTGGAAAGCTTGCTGCAATCACATATCGTATTAAAGAATTACTAAGCGCTATTGGATGTTAGACCATCAAATTAAAAATGGCGGTCGAAATAGCCAATAGGAAAGTTGTGCTAAGTATTCGGCTCAGATGAAATGATTACACTACTCTTTTATAAATAGAGCTCTTTTCTAGACGGGGCGCTCTTTCGCACCGAGGTGTTAAGGCGACTTGCCCGTCGCATTTACTCACCCTTTTATGCAGCAGCTCGCTGCAATCTGCGCGTGGTCGCTGCTGGCCTTGTCTTGGACCCGTCATCGTGCCTCCGCCGCGGTCGACCTCCCTGCCGATCGGGCTCATCATTTTTCTCTCGCCTGCGAGCAGAAAAGAAGATAAGTTACGCAGGAGAAAGCCGCTGGAAGAGGAAGTCGCGTAGTTCTGAGCGTGTCGTAACGAGCGAAAGGATCTATGAAACCGGAAATATCGAAATCGACTGATTTTCTCGAAGATTTTTTTTTCTTTGTTCTTCCTCCCTTTGCTTTGGCTTGCAGTCTCAGATTCAGAATAGTGGAATAGTGAAAAAAATTGTAATAACGACCGAGCAGATTGACTTTCTCTTTAATCACGTGAATGGTAGTCGTTTGTATTTGCGCCTTAACTGCTTAAAAGACTTAACTGCGCCGGAACTGTCGGAGCTACTGCCTTTCGTTATGATGTTGCATCCGTTACAGGATAATATCGCAGGCATTATTTTCAGCCACAGATTGCCACAGACTTTCTCTGAGGAATCTTAGAATTCTTTCTTAGCAAGAATTTAATAAATTAACGATTTTTTTATATTATATTTCAGCGATTAAATTATACATTTTTTTTCATCATAAATTCAGTTTCGTTCGTTTTTTAAATATCTTTTAAAAGATCTATGGATATTAGCATATTTGTTCTGACTCGACAATCTGTGGCTGGACTGAACGATAATGGATCTGGAACGCCTTGTATAGGATATTCAAATGTCTACAGAAATGTTCTGCAGCTGCGACCGTTAGACGTGTCGTAAAATGGAGAAGCACGGACTTCTGTCTAACGCAGAAAATTGCGCAGCTATTGTACCTATACAGATACAATCGGATTGCACAAAGAAAATTCTTGGTGAACCGTGATATTTAGATTGCGGTGTTTCCTCTATTCTTTTTTGAAGAAGATATTTGCTAGGAGATATCATCCAGGAGCATCGTTCGTATTTCCAAAAAAATTACAATGTTTTTTCCAATTTTCTTAGCATCAGATTCGATCAATCAGATTCGATTCTCCAAACGCGGTCAAGGGAAAGAAAGAAAATTGGCTGAAATTGTATCACTTATTCTTCAAAATGCTTGTCGTTACAAATTTACAATTTTTTTTAATTAAAAAGGAATAATGAATAGTGTAATTATGATTTCTCTTATGATTCTCCATTAAAGCCCCCATTCGCGCGATAATATTGTGCAACCTCAATTCGTATGTTCCTCCGTGGTTGGATGACTCGATATCGATCATGCGTACCTTTCCGTAGTTAGACAGGGCGTACGGAGGCACACACGGGATTTCCATTATTCCACGTTGTGCATTAGATAGGTGGCACACAAACCTTACCAGGACATCACTGCCACGGATCCTCGGGTAATTAACCCCAGGCGCCCGCTGAAATTCTCGACCTAAATTTATGCGCTTTTCAGGCGGTTCGGCAATCTCGCGATTCAGAGCAGACGTTAAATCGCCGCTTAATCTCGCGGGTATTAATCGCTCATCCGCCGAGCGAGGCTCTGTTCATCATTCGTAAGTTCGCACGAACCAAACGTTCCAAACGAGCCGGATTAGAGACCAGCTTCGAATATTAGAGATAGAGATTTGCTGCAGTAATATATTACGTAGATTATAATAATATTTATGCACATACTATATTTTATAATAAAATGTAATATACATATTAATGGATTCTCGATATTAAAAATAACAATTTAGACAATAAGAATACCGCACGGTACTTGGAATGCAATTATTTTATTAGATCTTTTATTATTATATTCATTTATTAAACATTACAATTTCTTCGGAAAGGAACGTTTTAACATATTTCGGGATATTTTCAGCGATGATATAGATGTTCAATGACGATGATAATAACAAAGTCCAATCATATATCTGACATTAGTGACAACTCGTTCCACATTTTTATATTTTTGTCTTTCATACGTTATGTGTGACTGCAGATTTTATTAATTGTATTTCACAATTCAGGCTGATTTTGCTCATGGCAATTGGAGGCCAAATCAATTTAATCAATTTCACAATTTAACGAATTTAATGCTGCGAAATGATGTAAAATACTTGATCATCATTTGAACATAAAACATAAAACAAGTTTTATTATTATCGCTTATTATTATTATCGCTGAGGATGATCGAAACGTCTGTTTTGAAAAAAATTGTAATGTTTAATAAATTAATATATATTTTTTACATAACAAAAAATAAGGCAAAAGAAACTAATTTTTATAAGCTTGTGCTCATTTAGTGTATATGTTTTCAAATAGAATATTATTTTTTCGAACAAAAATCTTTTGCAATATCAAGATGTTTCTCCACTGCGTACCGCAAAATTTGTGTCACGAAATTGAGATAATAATTATACGCGAAATTTTACGAAAATTTATCGGGAATACTTTGAAAAAAATCTGATTAATTAGCGCGCTTAGCGAGCCATTAATTTCATAGCGCAATGTGCCCGGTACGTTGAAGGATCATTTTATGAACAACGTGAACGTTGTTACCTTTGGCATTGTCTTCGTCAGCGTCATTAATTAGCGTTTGCACTCTTGTGTGCTTTGCTACAAAAAGGAGGAAAGTCGTAACTCTTTCGCTCGGAGACGGTATTACAACCTAGTCGACGTCGTAACTTTTTTTCCTAGCTGTCAAACTTGCCGTCGCGATAGTGATTCGTATATTACGACCAACAATATATTAATTGCACCTTAATCAACTTCGAGTTCGAGGCAAAAGTTTGAGTTCTTTCATAAAGCCGGATTCTTCGGAGTTAGCCGTCGCCAATTAATCGCTTCGCCACCTGCTAGATTCATGGGTCGCCTCATCGAAAAGTTACCGTGGAAACCGTGAAAAATATCGGGCAGATTAATAAATATAGTACAAAGGAAAACTTACTTGGACTGTGCACGCGTATCTCGCTGTCGCTGGGACTGGAAACACGATGGTCGTTTAACGAAGTGACTCGCAAATGTCCGATCGGGCTGATCAATCGCTGAGTGGAATGACCGCTCGGCGATGCTAACCTCAGGTCCCTCATGTCATTACCGATAACCCTGAAATTTGACGAACAGGTCAATGGGCCGATTCGTAGAAGGCCACGTTTGAAGTGATGCCATAAAGTGACCTAATGCAGAAAGAAGCTGTGAGAGAAAGTTAAGTCGCTGAACGTTTTAAAAGGAAATATGATGCTCTGATACAATGGTTCCCAAAAATTCGTTTTGCACTATTAAATTCATAAATGTCAAATTATACCTTATTTTTAATTATTTCTATAGATTGCTCTTAATCATTATGTCAATTTAATTCAATCATTGAAGTTAAACAATTTAATTCAAGAGAATGTATTAAATTTGATTTATTTTATTCAAATTTAGTTTATTATTTATTAAATATACATTAATATTATTATTTTCTTTTCTGTAGTTTAAAAACAACTACAGAAATGGATTAATTTACATTTTGACATACATGGAAGTTAGAAATAACAAAATGTTACCTCAAGGGATTGGGTTGCCATTGCTTCTTTGATATCTAAAAATGCAGTCTACAAAGACGGGAACACAGGGTCTTGCATAACGCATAACGCATAATGCATAAGAAAATGAACCAATCAAAGTCCTTCATTTTTTTTTCTATGAAAATAAAAGATTCCAATTGGTTGGATTTTCTTATGTATTATGCTTTATGTATTATGCGTCATCCAAAGGTCTGTGCTCCGGCCTTAACGTTATGAATTTATGGCTATTAAACACGTTAAGTAAATATTGGCAGTTTCCGAATCGATGTTTCATGATTCTAAATTGATACCACGACACTCGTATTATCTTACGTAAAATTATAGCGACAGGAGCCTTGTCGATTAATCACGAAGAAAAATCGATGTCTATCATCCGAAACAAATAAACGTGGTTACGATACAGCAGAAATTAGATTTGCCGTGGAGGTAAACCGCGACACAAATACATACGAGAAAATTGTATTATTAAGGTGACGCGTTTAGCTCATGCCTGGCAATAAATAGAACCTCGGTGAGCTTGAGTTCTTACGTCGATTATGACATCGCACCGCCCTTCGGTCTAATTAATGACGTCTATAGCTAGCCTTTTCACGAGAATGAAAATTTGAAATGATAAAATTATTTTATTAAATTGCATTATTTTAAAATCGCATTATTTTAAAAAATATTTGCGTTAGATAGACAAAAAATGTTCTTTTTTTTTAACTTAATGGAAAGAATGTAAAAATCCTTTAATAAATTTTAAGAGCATATATTTATAATAATATATATATTAATATAATAATATAATTATAATAATTTTGCCATTACACGAGAAACTAAATTAATTACTGTAATTACATAACATAATCATACAATCGTCACATTATAAGTTGTCAAGAACACACAGGAAATTTGATCGGTTGTATATTTCGCAACAAACGAACAGCAGCGCGTTGTTGTTTGCACAAACGGCGAGTAATTAAACAGTGACTTAAATGAACGAATCTATAATACATAGCGAAGTTATATACGAACTAAATCGGGCGATAGCTAATCGTGTTGTGTTTAGGTGGAAGTGCACGCGCTACTGCGTTTTATGACGATTAATTTATGCTCTTGTTCTCTGCACTTTGTTTCGACATACTAGTTGAATAATTTTGCTATAAAAGCGGTAGAATGAGATTAGAGTTTTCAGGGTTGTGCCTTTAATTGTAATATAATAATTCTGTGTTGTAATACTTATTACTCTAGAATCGAATGTGTGATCTTTTCAGACGCGATATACAAGAGTACAGACATTTGGTTGCTTGCGGCATTTCTACTAGTTACCATCTCAAAGTAACCAAACAGTCGAGCAACTTAGGTAGCAGAATTAGACGGCAGGGTTGCGGTCGCGCGAGTATGTGTTCGCTAATAAGTTTCTCTATTACGGGGTGCGATAGGGGCGGCGGTTTAATTACAGTACACCGAAACTTCGTTATACAAATACCTGGGAGGATCGGCTTTGAGTCTACTTACATGCCGGGACATTTGCCGATGTCGCCGTTGCTGGCGGCTCTCAATATATGGGCGGTGGACTCGTTTTCCAGCTGTCTCATAGGCGATTGCTGCTGTTGCTGCGGAGTCGAGTGATGGAGCGGAAGCGGTTGTTGCCGATGGTTACTGCCGGTAGTGTTTCTCGGTAGCGAAAGAGTAGACACCGCCGTCGGTGGTTGAGTCAGCGTTCTTTGAGGCAGATGAGACGTGCTGACGGCTCTCGGCGGAAGCGGGTCTCTGCCTATCACGGATCCCGAACCGGACGCTGCGAGAAAGAAATATGCTCGTGAAAATTCTATGTATCATATCATTACGTATATGTTCCAAGAAATCTTTATTATAGTACGCAAGTTAGACTCGAAGGAAGATTTCACATGAGACTAATTGAGCCTTGCGTGTATATGCGGTGAAATCTCGTAAGCATCCTTGGATTGCGAGGAATCGGTATGGGGCCGTTCAGGAAACGTCTGTCTCGCTTGAATAGGAAAGATGAGAAAAATATATGAGAAACTAGCATGGATATCGGATTGAGTAATATCTATCGTAACTTTTATCGCTCGCCCTCGGCGAGCCAGTCAGCCGTTACCAGTCATAAGTGAAAAATGCACGAAATGATATACGTTTCCTTAAGATTTTACGATCAATTGTATAAACACAAATCGAATTGAATAGGATTTACACAGTATAAAGTGTAATTACATTAAATTAAGTGTCTGTGCCGGATTATTATGTTTTAAGCATAGTTTTGCACCGCATAGTAAAGAGTTAAATAGGAAGGAAATATTGTAGTTAAAATTACGTTAAAGAATACAGGTCTTATTGTGTACACTGTTGAATTTATAATGCCAAATTATATTCAATTTGAATTATTTTTAATAATTTTTATAGGTTAATTTAATACTATGGAATTAAACAATTTAATTCGAGTAAATGTATTAAATTTGATTTACATTTAGTTTATTATTTACTACATGCTATGTTAATATTGGACATTGTTTATATTAATCACAGAATTGATTTACATTTTGTGGAAGTTAAAAATAATAAAATGTTATTTAACTCAAGAGATTGAGTTGCCATTACTCCTTTGATATCTAACAATTGATATTTTGTTGTAAAATTGAAATAATGGACACTATAATTAAATGTAATAAGTTTCATATATTATTAAATATAATAAATTATTAAACAATGTCATCAATATGCATTGATTAAAATTCGACCAGGTCTGAGAAACGTGGAGTCGATGTGTACCATATAATTCTAGAGTTAACATCTATATATGCGAGACTCCGTCTATTTTCCTAAAAGCTTTACACTCTCAAAATTATTTCCTTACTTCAGAGTAAAGAAAATTTATGTGAAAATGAAATATGTGAAATGCAAGGGATCCTGCATGTGATGTAGGCTCGAAACTTTGACGGTCGAATCTCATGCTGGCGAGTCTTCGCCATGCCGGATGCATGCAGTGAACATGGGAATAGTACGGAATGAAATTGACAGACACACAGGACGAAAGGCAGAACGGAAACGCGTGACGGAAGGGAAGTGGCAGTAGGCTATTGCGCTATTGCGTTTGAGAACAAACTGACGAGACAGACGACGAGAGAGAGGAAAAGACAATTTATCAAGCGCAATTAAGTCAACCTCCGCAACCGGGCTAGTATGTGTTTAGTTACGTAAGACTCCGGCCAGCTGTGAGCTATCATTGAGCTAGGAAACGTATCTGTGAAGTTACCCACGGCATTTTATTAGTTTTCAAAAAAATAATGATTGTTCCGGTAGCACTTTCCTTTTTACTATATTGTTCTTTTAAAAATAATAAAATGTTCAGTATTTTTAATGTAAAAAAAATCAAAAATAAACAAATGCCGTGCTAGAATGAAATTTTTATACGTTTTTCTGGCATCTGATTCTACTTTTAGAGGAAGTTATGTCGTGCTGGAACGTGAAGTTAGCACGGCATTTATTTATTTTTGATTTTTTGATATTAAAAATGCAGAATGCATTTTGTTATTTTTGAAAAAACAGTAGAACAATGGAGAGTGCTACCGGAACAATCATTATTTTTAAATTAATAAAATGCTGTGCTAACTTCACAGACACCTAGGAAACCAGCTCGCGGCGATGATCGGCTACGCATCGAATGCAATCGCGCGACGCGATTCCTATTTTCTTTTCTCTCTCGCAACGAATCGTTTTACGAAGAGGTTTCCCGCGATAGAAAGAATGGAATGAGAGTCGATTGTCTATCGTTGGGAAAATCGGTAGCGATCACCTGGAATTCAATCGATGTGGAATGCATATTGGCGAATCATCGCGGACTTGTAGAGAGACCAGGGTGATTCAACGGACAATGAACGCGCACGAGGGAATAAATGGCGCGAATCCGCATCGGACTACGCTGCTACACGCACGTCTGGCATTTGCCCGACGATCGAATCGGTGGAATATCTGTCCGATCTGTTGTGTGACGATCGTTCATGGTTTAATTCTGCGTTCACGCTCAGACTGACGCTGGGAATGCAAACGACCCGGCGCGATGCCATATGGGCGCAGCAGGAAACTCCTCTCGCACTTTGCGCATAATAGACGGTATTCAATCTGCAGAATGTGTGGACCGATAGCGCGCGACTCTCCCCGACTATATGTGATGATAAAGACATCGCGCGCGATTTGAAATTCCGTTCCCCAGTCACGATCGGACCATATTTGCAGATTGATATAGCCGAGATTTTCTCTATTTGTCGGAGCGACTCATAAACTCATTCGCGTAGAAGCGAGAATATCTAAGAGTTGAAGATTATACTAAGATTACACTACATCCTTAAATACCTGTGCGCTGCATATAGGTTTCGTTGAACCACAGATGGCTTCTTTTATTTATGTACTTTACATCATAAGTGGATGTTACAACGTAGCAAAACGTTTATGGAGTTGGTCCGTTTTAACCTGTCGTAGAACATCCGGGTTACGCAATTGAGAAATTCATGAGCAATAAAGCTAAAATGAGGATCTTATTATGCATAGAATATCGCGAAATGTTGTAACTTCTCCGACGGGAATAACTTTGCGCTGAGAATGATAAAAGATTTCAAAAGTGCTTTATTCCGTATGCGAAAATAATCGCCGGGCAAATCGCTCTTTGGAAAATACGAACTATTTTCTTTTTTATAATGCTTCGGAAGTTTATTTATTTCTCCGTTCCCGGTTATCTTCATTGCAATTCTATTCTGTTACACTTTGTTTTGGATCAATAATCGGTTCACTTACTTCATATTGTCTGCCAATAAAATTAGAAGGATGAATATATCGCTTATTTGCTAAAATAACGACATAATTCAAGAAACGAAGTTTTCCAGAAAATAAGTTTGAATATTTTGAATCATTAAAATTCTGTAATATTAATTTTGAAATACAATTTTGATGTAATAACTGACTATAGAGAAATAAAAGTACGTTCTTTCGCTCTTTTTTTTCTTTATGTTTTTGCTTTTTTTTACAAGCAACTAAAAAAAATGACAATTTTTTAATTGTGTCGTAACAAATGAACGATATATTATATACATTGTTTTTTTTTAATACCGCGAGGTACGTGAGTTGATGCGAATCAACCCACTAACAATAACTCAAAGAGATGCACTTTTTAAGCGAAATGTGCGCGTACCGTGCAACATTTTTCACCTTTATAAGCCGTGGAGTTCGAATGCGCGAAGTTCTCTCGCGGAATCGTTCAATCCGGCCTGTATGATAAAAAAACTCGAACGTGCGAACTGTGCGCGATTATATCGACTGACCATGGACAATTGACGGTGTGACTCCGTAGTTGGTGGAATGCGTGACGACGCATCCGGGATGCCAGCGATTTGCGCGGATTCATCGTTATGCTGCGAATGGACACGCGAGCGGGATGACTCTGTGACAATTCGTATCGATAACCAACCGCGACGTGCCAACTGCGGCGCTCGATTGGATTAAATCAAGATCGACTTCCTAAACGACGTTTTTTATTTCCTTTACGCAATCGTAAATGCGTTTCCCGTTTCTTGCCCTTCGGCAACCGGAATGCGGATGGATGGTTGGTATTGTTAGCGATTCGAACAAATCCTATGAATGCATCGAAAGACGTCGCAGTAAATTCATTTGCTTTCAACCAATAAATTTTCATCACGAAAGATCGTAAATAAATCAACGAGTTTGCAGTTGAAAATTACGACGATACTTATAACGAATATTCCACGTCTTCTCTCTTCTCTCTATTTACTTTTATCTTTATTTTGTATATTTTCTAATTTCTCACTTTATCTCGCGTTCACTATGTGCCTTTGTTTTATTGTGCTCTTAATTTCAATGCTGCAACGTGTTCTTATATACCGGATGCCCTAGAATTTTCCCCTTTCTAATAAACGCATTTATCTATCTATCAGAATGTATAAAACCTATTATTCTTGTCCTTCTTTACATCTTGGTTTATTGTAACTAAATTATTATTTATACGTACAAGTAAACATAAGAATAATTTCTGTGCATTCATATTTCCTAGCTTTATTATTCCTATAATTATTTAAAGTCAGTCAAATTTTTCCAGTTTTTCCTGCTGTTTTAACGGAAATGAAAGATCTTTATCAAAAACGACAAAAATCATCGATAAAAATAACAATCATTTTAGTTTTTTAGATTGTCTCGATATTTCTGACGAACATTCTATTTGTAAACTCGAAAAATATATGAAAGAATTTTATATTTATATAGAATGTCGTCGAGAATTCTGTTTAAATTTCTTTCTTACACGCAACAACAGTCGTTTATCTCTTCGCTCTTTTATTCCATAATATAATTGCCACGCATTCATGCAATGAAACGCATTGGGACTGAATTGTATCGCTGTTCTCAATGCAATGCAAGTTACGATAACCATTCGGAATATTCAATGCGGACGGAGCATCGAAAATACGCAGATAATCAATAAAACGAGGGAAATAATTTAATAGATACTCAAGCGGTCGATCGACGATTGTACTACACTAATGTACCATCTCTCTCGAGCGATGGTTAAATGCATACAGCATACAGTCAGTGTAATAATTTAAACGTATGCATCCGTCGACTCATTGCGAAAGTCATGCTGGAAATGTTAGATCATGTAACAGATCGGTGTTACCCAATTTCGTTGTTTTAGAACCGGACCTCGTTTCGCGGGGTTACAAAATCTGCAACACGAGAAATTCACTCGCAAGTTTCACGCCGGTTTAATTAAGCGCGGAATTCATAGGGAAGCCGAGTCGCGGATCTGCGCACGGCGCGTAGATTAAAACGAAACAAATCTTCCGGAGTTTGAAAATGCAATTAAAAATTCAGGCATCATTTGATCTTCCGAGCCTGCACGTGCGCGCGTAAATATAGGTGTGCCACTTGGCACAGCGTGTAGAAAAGATCAAGGTGTACAAACGAGAGCCGTTATCCGCGCGCATACGGGGTGTCCGTGAATTTCCTGACGTTTCGAATCGGCAATGTCCATAATGAATGTCTTGTCTTGTTGTAGAATTTCTTGCCTTGTTGTTGTTTCCGCAACATGACTGTTGCGCAAATCGTACATGTACGACGAGATGATCTCGCGAAGCGTTTCGAATTAGGAGGTCTGAGCTAAAAATTACGTTTTCACGGTAGAAAGGGAGAAAAGGGTGGTCTGTGGAATCTCCGACTGTGCAGAATGCACGGGGATTAAAACGGAGGTTGTTCACCTCGAATATCCTAAAAGGCGCCGGAGAGTTGGGGAGCTTTCTATGGGGATTTAATGGCTGGCGTCGCGACGCCCGTGCCGGAAAAGGCGTCAGAGGGTCGGCGTTGAAACGACGATGAGCATCGGCTCCAAAAGGGTGCGGATCGTTTTCCCGGATCAGAATTCGGGCGTTGAATTCGCTCGAGAGATTATGGGAAAAGGGCGGTTCGCCCTCGTTCGAGAGCGGTTAATGAAATTCGTGAAACCCGCACAGAATTGTAACAGAAGAATACAATGCGAGTATGTAATCTGACTCAACTAATTTTTAGGGTGTTTCGTAAGCTCATCTTCAACCTTGCGTTACGTTTTGAATGCCATATTTATCAACAATTTTCGACTTTTGCTTAGCTCAGCATTAAATGTCTCGGTCGCGGTAATGAAACAGACATTCTATATTTAATTGTCCCAATTGTCGAATAACAGATTATATTCTGTTACTGACTGAGTTTCTCTCTTTGATTATCTGATGTAGTCTCTAGAACAGAAGTGGCCAACCTTCCTGTCTGGTATATTATTATAGAAATCTTTGATATGCCATTATGCTACAGAATCAAGAAAAAATGATTGTAACCTTATACTTTCTTCTCTTGCATTAAAAGCAAAAAGATTTCTTTTACTTAACAAAGTTTATTTCTTTTACTATATTCTGTTTTTCATTCGTTTAAAAATAAAAATTGCAAAATATTAATCAGAGATTGCATGTATTTTTGTCCGTTTTCGCTAAAACAATATTATATTTTCTTTCTTTGATCGTTTATTAAGTTTTCCCTAGAAAATTATTCAATAGTCAATTAATATATTCAAAATCTTCATCATGTGATAAAAAAAATATTAATCTTAGTGCCTTTAATATGAAAACGAACGCAGTTGTAAAGTGCAAATGTAAAAAGAAAAAGAATTTAATGGAGTATATACAGTTGGTACAAATTTTACATTTTCTTTGCAGGCGTGTTTCCTTAGGCGTGCCACTGTAAGAATGCCTTCGCGTGTCACAGATTGGCCACTCCTTCTTTTAAAATTAAGAACGACCTTGTATGAAATGACACTGTTCGAAATCGACTCATGCGCGTGTCTTTTTCGTTGAATCGACAAAGGTAGGCAGGCAGGGTAGGCAAACAGAAATAGATCGTGGCACTTTGAACATGACGTCGACGGCAGGAACGTACTCTCACGGTCATTTGTATCGTCCTCGACCTGTTGCTGTTACAGTCGGACAAGAGTTGATTTTCCTTTTTCTCTGCTGTACCACCTCCACCGCGTTTCGTTTTCCCGCCATTATTACGAGCAAGGTGATAAAAGGAAGGCGAAGAAAATGTTGGCTCGCGTCCAGATGTAATAAATATTTTACACTCCCGCAGCATTCCTCGAGCGCTTGTTTTCTCGCGGTGCTTTGTCGTATTCTCGCACGGTATCTTCGTCGTGAGATAAAATAGGATCACGCCGTCATACATCTCGCTTAGCACATCGCTGTAAAACTAGTAACGACTAATCCGAAGACGAAAAGGACCGGTGAGGTTCGCCCGTTAGATAATTCACGTAGATCTCGCGGGCAATACTGCCACATTTTATCTTTATTTATTCTTCTATCTAAGCCTTGGATTCTGATTCAAAGACTAGGAATGGATGAAGAGTGACACACTGGAAAAGATACTAAAATTTTAATAAATCATTTGTTTAGATAGTGCCAATTGAATATTTACTAAATACAAAGATATACTGAAAAAAATTCTTAAAGTGAAGTAATATTTTTTTGAATACGTTTAGTAAATATTTTTTGCAATAAAGAGATGTCTTTACTTAGTACTATTCAAGAAAATATCACTTAGATTTAGGAAATTTTTTTTCAATACATATACTTATATTTATTTGATACAAAAACTATTAATTTGATTTAATTATCGTTTCTTTTTATTGAGTCAATATTTCTTTATTATAAATAAATGTTTAATTGGCACTATTCAAGTAAATATTAAAATTATTTATTAATTATTTATTAAAATTTAGTGTATTTTTTCTTAGTGGAGAAAAAATGGTTTTGCTGAAGTATCTAAAAATTTAGTTAGATACAGATCTGAAAATAAATTTTGTTGGATATCAAAATAATTATGTTTTTAGAAGGCTCAAGCTATAAGTTGCTACAATGTCAAAACTTTTGGCAACATTGCTCATCATGCTTGAATTTCTTACATGATTATTTATTGGTCTAAAATTTTCAGATCTATACGTGTCTACCTAAATTTTTAGATATTTTAGCAAAATCATTGTTCCTGTGTGGCAAGAAAGTAAAATTATACGAGGAAACGTTAAAAAACGTTAACAATTGCGACGTATTTTTTTGTAGTCTATTTGTCATTCACTGCAGTTAGATTTATTTTTGTCTTAAATTTACAAAATATTTCTTGATAAATACATATAACAATAAATAAGAAATAGAATAAGAGAACGAATATTGTTTTACGATTTGGAAATAAAAAAATTTTTATATATAACTCTACAATTCTCAAAATTATTTTATTTTCTATCTTCTTCCTAATATATTAACATAACGACTTTATAACGACTTTATAACGATTACGACGATCACTTAATCACGAAAACTTAGTTAAATTATAACTTTAAGTCATGCATTATGCATATCCCTTCGATAGGAAGCTAAGAAATAATTTCTTATTTCTCCAATAATTCTCATTTATGTACATATACTTGTACTTAATAATGCAAGAAAGAGGTACGCGTATAGTCGCGGTTACGTGTAACCGCGATGATGAAATCATTGTTTCTTATATGGAAAAGCAATTTAGTAAAACGACTAATCGCATTGCCGATCTACGAAACTACTACAAACTACGGTTTGCCGCAGTACATATTTCCCGTGTGGATTAATCTCCGGTGTTTGAACCTCTCACCGTCTTTCCAAGATCGCGCAACGGTCTGCCGCAATCTTGCCACTATGATTATGGTAGCAAGTAGCCACTATGGCATCGACACGAGTGTCGACTCGATGCTCCAAGTAACGGGATCTGTAGTGATCAAGTAGGTCAGGCGACGCGATATCATCGCTTTGTCTCATCGACCGTGTACTTGAAGGTCCGGTTTTACCTTCCAATCATTCCATTATACTCGAGACGACATCGTGATTTCTAAGTGTGAAACGTGTGTTAAGTTTAACTAGGAATTCACTTTATTAGCAAGCAACATAAGTTAACTAGGAATTCACTTTATTAACAAGCAACGATTCTTCTTGTATGCCGACAGAAAACGATAATGAGGAGATTTTACGGTGGATAGCATGAATGTTAAGAAAATGTTGAATCAGTGAATGATGTTACGACTAAAATTATGAATAAAATAAGTCGTAATTATTTATATAGCCGGCGATATTACTTGCATAAATAAGTTGATCAGTGAAAGTTAATATCGGACAAATTATTAAATGTCGATGTATTTTCATAATGTGAACTGTACCGAAGTCTCTACAGAGAATATTGGAATTTATCTCCGACAAATCAAGAACTAATGAAATTGCAATGAAGAAATTAATGCGTTATGTCATTATTATACTGTTAAATATCGAAGAGATTGGTAACCTAATATGTTAAATTAAATAGGAATTTTTCTTATTTAATTAAATAATATTTTATTATTTTTAACTTCCATGTATGTCAAAATGTAAATCAATTTATTTCTGTGGTTAGTTTTGAACATATCGTCTACATTAACATGCATTTAGTAAATAATAAATTAAATTTCAATCAAATTTAATACATTTTCTTGAGTTTAAAATCGTTTAACTTCATTGTTTTAGTCAAATTGATTGACATATATTGGGAAGTGCAGTAGCGATCTATAAATTATTAAAAATTATTCAAATTGGATATAATTTGACGTTGTAAATTCAACAGTGATATTATCGGTTTGTACAAAGATGTCGATTGTAGACAAATGAATAAAAATTAAAGCTGCTTGGAACTGTTACAAGAAAATATTCGCGTTTCATTCGAGTGCGAAGCTTGTTGAGCAAGAGTCGTGTTTGCCGAGTTTGTCTAATGACACTTCTTGCTGTTACACCGTTAACTTAAAAGTGCAAAAATGTCGCGACCAGCTTCTCAAGTTAAAATCGTCCTTACATCATGAATGTAAAAAGGTCGTAAAAGAGTTGTTGAGAACATTGGTGGCTGACAGACGACCGGAAGAAGATAACGTGTGTCGTCATAGTTGCCGATCGATGGAGCTTAGTTTGGCACACGCTTCGATGAAAAGAGTAGGATTAAACATTGGTTGCTCGACAGCAGTTCAAGCGGAAGCAATAATAGTTCAACACAAGAAACGGAATAAATGGTGCGTTTCGCCCCGCTAATTCTACAGGAGAAGCCAATTATTCCTATTTTATTGAGGGCACGAAGATGTTTTTCCCACGCGAGAATTAAGCGTTCAAGCGGAAATGTAAACATAGTATTGCGATGAATGCATAGTATCGATCATCCGTTAGCGATCCAGTTACATTAACGTTTTCCAATGTTCGTAGGAAAAGAAAATTATACACCGACAAACGTGAAATCTATGAGATTTGACCTAACAAACTAGACTGTTCTTTTTCTTTGTGTTTCGATGCCGTGTAGAATTTCTTATCGATCTTCAATTTTCCGGTCTCTCCACGGTCATCGTGATCAATTTGATGATGGCAGGTGCAAATACATCTTCCTGTCACCTACTTTTACATCTACAGAATTGTGTCGCTATTTCCTTATTTATAAACGCATTCGGTCGTAAGAAAGGAATAAAAGCTCGTCGAATGCGCAAAATATCGAAAATGTCATAGAAATGTACAGTCGTATATCGTGTAAAAAGTGATAGAAAGTTCTATGTATAGAGAGTTATCCCAGGTACTTCAGCAAGTTGATAGAAAGAACTGCAGCACCTTGCTTAACCGCCAACACCTTGCAGCCGACACACATTACGCAAGAACCGAATCCGCGACACGAGTACCGCGACTAGGGTAACGGTATTTTACGAAGTAAAATCGTTCTGCAACGTGCGCACAAATCTTACTGCTTTTAACGGTTCACATTCATTGCCGAGGTTCAGTCCAATTGACGCGTCTCTGCGCGTCTCTGGCTTCGTAGCAAAAAGATTCAGTCGTGTGACCACCTATTCATCAATGACATACCTTTCTTTGACGTTGCCAGTCTAAGGTAAAAACCGTAAAAGTGGGACGCGATAAATTCCACGTTATTTTCTTGTTGTCTTTTATTGTGAATACGATGGCACAATATTTGCTGGAGCAAAACATTTATTTCTACATCAAAGAATAGCTCGACTAGCTAGAAAGATCATCGAAGCATTTTATCATAAATATAAAATTAATGATGATAAAATTAATCCGAATAACGGTAGCCATTATTTTTGTTAACTAAACGCCTTTGAAATATTTGATAGAGCTGACTATTGGATTGTTTGATTGCTGCTTTATTGAGAGGCAGTGATGTAGGCTACCGAATTGGTCACGATCGACTCATTATCGTCCGAAAATAGTCGCCGTTACTTTCGTTCTCGGATAAGCGCAATTGAGAAAGAATATATGTTTCTCGAAATGTCAAATTGATTTATATGATAAATTTATGATTGTACAGAAAAAAAATTAAAAAAATGAAATGAAATTCGCGAGATTTTTTTCATTAAAGTATTTTAGCGATCAATAGAAAAAAAAAGTTTTACGTAGAGCTACATAATCATTGTGAAGGCTATTTGAATTATTTAAATCGTGAAAAGTTGTAAGACCCAGAAAAGAGACTACTTTTTTGTTAAATATCCAAACAAGAAAATATTATGAATTATGAATATATCATAAATATAAATTATTTTGTAATAAACATATATTGTTAGATATCAAAAGGAGTAAGAGAATGATCCTCAATTCTTTGATTTAAATAACATTTTATTTTCAATTTTTATTTATATCAAAAAGTAAATACATTCCTGTGCCCATTCCTTAATTTCAAAGTAAATATCACTCATATTAACGTGTGCACTTAGTAAATAATACCTAAACTATAAATTTGAGTCAAATTTAATACATTGTCTTGAGTTAAATCAATCCCATTGTTTTAGTCAAATTACCGATTGGATAGAAACAGTGGCAACCTATAGATATGATTAAAAATAACTCAAGTTGGGTATAATTTGACATTATAAATTTAACAGTGTAAAGAAAGACGAAAATGATAGGCCTAGAATCACATAATACCACATAATTCCATTCATATTTAATTCCTGCATTTAGCCTTTACCTAAATATTTGACAATATCATGGGTGTTCTAACGGGTGCGGAAAGTCAGTGTGGAGTTTCGGCAGCTGCGTTCGCGTTGGACGATACCGGGGATATTCAATGATCGAAAGTGCTGGCACTCAGTAACGGTACTCGGTCGAGAGAGGAATGCATCCACGCGCGCGTGAAACTGGATAAACGAACGGAGCGTCCTGTGACTGAGCCTCCGGCCTTTCCGAAATGTATTCGTCGGGTCCCCAATCTCTTTTTCTCTTTCTCTCGGCGGCCTTTCGCGTACGGTCCCCTCGCGGCGATCGATACCACGGCCACGAGAACGCAACAGTACCTTTGGCGCTGTTCCAGAGTTGCGGGAAACTGTAACGCGATGTCGTTTCTCAGTATCGAGAAATCGAGTGGCTTGGCGACCAAGTTTGGCGAGGATTCCTTTTCCCGATAATTACAGATCTGAATTCTGAGTTGTGCCAAGTACAAAAATTACGAACTTTACGAAGGAGAAAAGGACTTAATGTCCAACTCGAATCCACATCGAACGTGATCAACATTTTGACGTTTGACATCTTCGTTCTTCGGGGTTCATTAAAAATAGGATTGTCAATTCGTTCAGTTCTTTTCCTTGGATATCATCCTCTTTTTTTGAGCAGTCAGGAACGTCCGGAGGGATTTTCCAAAGACGTTCGAGATAATTGTGAACGTCCGGAATTTCAGGGAACTTTCTAAATATTCTGCTTTGACTCTTCCCGCGCTATTCTGTCTTAGTTTTGATTTATAACAAGTGTAGTAATCCTTAAGCTGTAAGAAGCTGACCAATCATAGTTGAATGTGAGGAGAATCTGAAGAATAATCATCTATGAGTGATTAATTTCTTATATTATTAAATTAATATCGTTAATAAACATTTAGATGGAAATTATTATTATTGTTATTATAATATTATTTTTATTATTATTATAGATTATTATCATTATTATTCGTTGATTGTTTTAACCAATTTTACTAATCTACGCATTTTTATGTCCAGGATTTTTAATCTGTAAATTCTAGACTGAGAAAATTATCTGATTAGATTACTCGTAATTCTGGTTGAATTAAAATTTTTGGTTAAATCTATTAAAGTTGATTGTTGAGATTACAGAATTTTGATTGATATGATCAGAATTTTGTGGTCCATTTTCACACACCTTTCTCAGTATGTAATTTAGAAAATTTTGATAGCAACTCTAGCTAAAGGAGACAATAGTTGTATGGCCGTGAATCGATCCTGATTCGCGCGACGCTCGTGAATTATTCTTAGAGGCTGCAATTTATACAGAGCTTTCAACTTCGCCGCGAATTAACGATTCGCCTTTTACCGCCGCCAGCGCGCCGTTTGTCCGGTTTAATCGAAGTTCGCAAATTACCTCGCCAACCACGATGAACATTTTAATACTGAACTTCGTCTGTCTTCGCGAGAAATTCGAAGAATGCCCCACATTAACGAGACCTCACGTGCCAGGAGTTCTGGAATGGCCTGAATGAAAAGACTAGGAAACCCGGAAAACGCGCGTTTTTTTCTTTAATGACGCTTTTTTTCCCACTCCGGTTTTAGATTTGCGCTCCGAGTTTAGTCTCTCGTGATAACTTTGGTAGCTCGCGTAATAATGCTCTACCAATCTGACTATAATGAGGCCGATCGCTAAAAATCGTGTATTATCAACTAAATTAAACGTATCAAATTAAATATATTAAATTGCTTGTAGGTTAGGATATCATAATTGCAATTATTAGGGCAATTTTAATTCAATTATCTTGTTCCAAATATATCTGTACACTATTGGTTTGCAAGTTTCTCGTCGTCGAATAGTATAACGCGTAATAGCTATTAATTCTCCGGCGTCAGTACTTTATTCTCAATACAACATTCTCGTCAGTGAAGGGAATGCGACATACATAATGCATATGGCATAAATACCGTAAGTAAATTTTGATCTGTCGATTGCCGTTAATACTATCAAACGAGTTGAAAATTATTCACAAAAAATCGGCGAAGTTTTTATACGATTGTTCCATTGAGTTACCAGGAAAAATGGATTAAGAATTATCACGATTTGTGGATTTTATATACGTACTGTATTTGCCGGACCAACAGCTGCCGCAAATCAAACCAACTTTCCCGCCCATCTTCCTCACGATAACGAGATGCGCAGCTATCAAGAGGTCCTTGCTCCCTGCCGTGAATCTTAATAGCAGCGTGATCGACGTTTTGCCACGCCACGTGCCTGTCATGGGCACAGTCGCGTCGTCAACGAGTCTTGTCCGCCACGTGTTCACTACGTCGTATCCCGTAATATTGAAGGCAAACAAGACAGTCACAGTCGACCCAGTCGGTCTAATTGTTAGTCAACAATTTTTTTTTTTCGTCACGATTGTTCAACTGATTTCCATGTTCAACTGATTTCCTCTCGGAGAAGCCGTGGAAACTACTCCGCGATCTGCGCAGTTTTGAAAAATTTTAATACATTTCGCGTGTTTGCAAAACAAACTACATAAAATCTCGTCAAATAATTTCCGATTGACTGAGGGATAAATTGCAGCTATTCTTTATAAAAATCTCAGAGATTAAAATTATTTTCTCTATGTGATATTAATATTTTATATTTAAAATTGTTTTAGAGATATTTTTGAAAGTACAATTTTATTTATGAAAACATAACAACCATAAATAATTATGTTAGATATGTCGGAAAAAGAATGAAGGAAATTTGAAAATATGATTTTCTCAGAAATATTCTGTAGATAATTCAATTAATTGACAAATTTTTTGATAAAAATCGTAGTGCATCAATTATTTCGATAACCGATCGAATAAGAGCGACTAAGTTTATACAATCATACCGTCAGCACAGACGATGAAGTTTCTGTATCGATCAATACGAGCTGTCATGAGTTTATCGGTTTATTCGTTTATTAAATTAACAACGGATATGATTTCAACAGAAATAGAAGCACATCGGTCTGCAGCTCGGATTTTTTGGTTGAAATTTCTATATTTGCAGTTTTGTTTATAAGCTGTAAAATTTCGAAGTCCATACTGTTCCATACAATATTATTTCGAAGTTGTGACAAAAACATTTACATAGCAACGTGTTGCTTGAATTTACATTTTTTTTAATATAAAATCCCGACAGAAGTATATTTGTGATTACAATATACAGTAAATATACAATATACAGTAAAATATATCTATAATAAATACACATAAAAAAAAATAATGAAATCCAATTTATTCATCCTTCCAATGATTTAGCGTTAAAACTAATTGAAGGGTGTATTTTTATTAAGGGTAAATTTTATCGGTGTTTGCTTCAATCTACATTATCGCGGGATGTTCTTCGATTCTGAAAAACGTCATTGTGAAACATCAAACGTGAAAACTTTATTCTCACGGCTCTAGTTTCAGGTTTCAGCAATTTAATATCGACGATATGTATTATATCTACGTCCGTGGCGCCATTATATATTTTAAGACAAAGTGAAAACCGTTTCGCGCCTAAGAAATTACGCGATGCCCACGATTCTTATTCTTCCTCCGAGACGCGTAAAAATCATCCGAATGCTTCTTATATCACGCTTAGCTCGCGCTCATCGTCATACCTAACGAGTATCGCGCATCTTCCTTGAAATGTCACGACCTCGAGTGAACTTTCAAGACGATCTTTATTCGCGTGCAGCGCGTACACCACAAACTCGCGTATCACACGTTGAACGTACCCGTTCGATTTATCCGCGAAATTTCGCGAATTTCTGTTGGGTCGATCGCGATTCAGACGCGACGTCTGTTACGCGATTTGGATTTCGCTTGGTGTCAGGTGCACGTGTGTGTGTGTGTGTGTGTGTGTGTGTGTGTGTCACTTGCATCTGTCTGCCTTTCGCGAAAATTCCGAAAATTGATCGTGCAAATAGCGAAAGCGAAAGAATCGCTGCAAAATCTACAAACGGTCTGCACAGCAATCTCGATTAAACTATCACACAGTCATGCAAACGTGTACCGCACTTTATCGCGAAATACAACGTCTCTCTCGACGATGATCCACGTGAGTACGATCATAATCCACTCGCCGATCGATGCGGACTGGCACGCGTCCACACAGCACGCGAGAGTCGCGTGGAACCGCGCGGAGCGCCACCGACTGACTGACTGACTCGAGGCTACTATCATCCAACCAGGCAGTCGGTTGTCTGTCCGACCCTGTCTGATCTGAAGGATCTCGTACCCGGGAACTGTTGCTCCTATGAACGTTGCGAACGTGCGTGGGGATGCTTTCCGATGCGGAAATACGCGTGCAGTGCTTGTTATTACTGATACCGATTCTCTTGCTGATTTTAACTGATTCTACATAGTGTTACATAGAGCTTCCATTTGGTGACACAAGTCGACATAAATGTCGTTCTATCTTTGTTACTCATTGAATGCTGAATTGAATACTGAAAAACTAATGTTATATCAAGCATTACTTTAATTGAAAACAATTGTGTGTTAATTTAATAATACTAATTAATGAAACAAATACGTCACGCTCCTGTTTCAAATGTTTATAAAATTTTATGTGTTTCATTAATATTATTATTGAATTAATAAAATTATTTTCAATAAAAATAATGATGTTGATATAACGTCATTTTATAAGAAAGATAGAATAATATTTGTGTCAACTTTACTATTTTTCATTTGCTGGTTAACTTGTAGTTTAGACTCAACCTCACTTAACTTGATGATAATATAAAAATTGTGTTTTTTTCTATGGTATGACTAATCATTAAACTGATGATTTTGTAATGTGTGAAGCTTTAAAAATACTACAAAACTATCAGTTCAATTATTAATCATGTCTAAAAAGTATGATTTGCATTATTATCAAATTAAGTCTACCACAAATTAATCAGAAAATTACAGAAAATGAAAAACCAGACTTACTTGGAAAGTATTTATAGTTTAAATTATCTACCCTCACTTTTGAGAAAAAGAGAATAGAATAGTTGCCTGATGATAATTACAGTTTTTCTGTTGTACAATCGATATCTTCACTTTGTTTTGTCTTTAATATTAAATATTGATAGCTGAAAATAGATTAAAATAGATTTTAAAAAATGTCGAAATGTAGAAGCATTAAATCAGCAATAATGTTCAGAAATAATAATTTCGGAATGATCCTTATATTTTTTTGTGATATGCTAATTGATGTATATATAAATTTTCATTAATTCAATGCTTTAAAAATTTTCTCTCTTTTAAGTTAATAAAAAAATAGAAAATATTAGTGAAATATCGACAGTTGAAAATCAGTGAATTAAAAATTAATATAAGTATCGAAATATATAAAATGTACATGCATTAAATCAGCAATATTTGGAAATAATAAAAATTTCTGAATGGCCCTTATATTTTTATGATATGCTAATTATTGTATACCAATTTTCATTAATTTAGTGCTTTAGAAACTTTCTCTCTGTAGTTACTAGAAACGATACGAATATTGTAACATAATACTGTTTTCAAGGAAATTTTGGAGAAATATTGATATCGAAGTTGTTGATATCTTAACGAAGTTATTCATAGTTTCCCTTCGTTAGCGAAATCTCGCTATTTTGATTTCGAACTTCGTGAGCTCGGAATTAAACGTTCCCGATAACAGTTAGATTATCGTGGCGTTATTTCGCGTCTCACAGTTCTTGGCACATTGAAGCTGTATAAAAATAAAATGCTTTAAGCACCGTGTGGCATTCTGTTGGAATCCGATACAGCGCTACTTCATTTCGCGAGGCTTGGTGTGCGATTACTTAATCAAGATCGTTATCCTCTCTTTCACACTTGATGATCCTTCTATCGTGCTGTCGCATATAAAATTATCATTAGCGTCCTTCTCTCATGCTATTCATTAACATACTTCATCTTTTTACTATAGCCTCTTCAATTTATATTTAAATCATGTAAATATATTCTAATATTTTAAAATATTTTAAAATATTTATTTCAAGATCCTAAGCACAAATAATTAGTACGATTCTCATTAACAATCTGGAAAATTATAAAAAATGATTTTTGTTTAAATTAAAATGGAATTTTTCTTCTCGAAAATTCGATGATTATATTTTTACATGTAACAAGTGTTACAGACAAGCTATAAATTCGAAAGAATTAGCAGTTTTGTAGATCAATTCCCGTTTCGGGAAATAACGTTCATTTTTCGTAGGTTGGAATGTGATAAATGAGTTTTCGTGCTTGAACATGTTGTGGCTTTCACGGACGATGAAAGTTTGATTTTTCGCCGAGGTCAGTGGCAGCCAGTCGATGAGTAGAACCGCATTACTGAAGTGCCAATCACAGGCGTATCGCGGTGAAGCTTCGGCACTCAAATTGTAAAAATATTCCACTAGTTTTAACCTATGTTATGCTATCAATCCCAACATAAAAAATGGAGATGATATACATCAGAATTAAGTATTATTCAATTACTAATTTGTGCTTTGATTTTAGTGTTCGTTTAGTGAAAATTCGCGACTGAAACTGGTTACGCGTTTCACATTGGGGTTCTCACTCGTATATATGTAATACAAAATGAAAAATTAAATAGAACATATCGAAAAATTTTTAAAGGTTATCGAGAGAAATTATATATATATAAAATAGACATGAATTATTTTACTATAGTTTAGAAGATACGAATCAATAAAAAAGAGCAGACATATATAGGAATAAAATGTCATGAAAATAAAAAAAGAGTCTAGTTTTAAAATATTTCGGAAATTCTATTGTTTCCAGAATATAGAAAATCAATTTTAGTCATTGAAAATACATATTGAACTTAACCTGCAAATGAAGATTGACAAGAACAAACTATTGTATTTTATAAAATCAATATAGAAAATTGATTTTTTTTACTCTAAATATTGAATATAATTTTACTCTAAGTATTTTAAAAATATATATAGAAAATCAAATTTGATGTTTATTCTTTGTTGTCAAAAATACAAAATTTTCCTAATTACCGTGTTAAAATTAACGAACGAATTTCCATACGAGAATAAAATTGAGATAGAGAATGTTATTCCGTGTTTTCAATATCACAAAGGTGACTAACGCGCTCATATTTTATGACATACAAACAAAAAGAAATTGACACTACTTCAGAACATAAAAATTATTTTCTAAATTACTGTAAGTATCTTTTGTACCTCTTATAAAAATATTTAAAAAAAATGAATGAAAAAAATGATTCTTTTACCGAGATTATGCCAATTGATTTCAATCTTCGATGGAATATATGCCAGCATGTGTTTAAATCAAATATTGAAATGCTGTGGCTGGCATCAGGAAATTTCAAACGATCTAAGGTTAAAAATACACGTTGCAATATCTGACTAGATGGAGTGTCTCCCTCAGATTTTTCGTTCGGTTCAACGAATATCAAATGTATATGTAGCAATCCATCGGGTTGCTTCGATACAGACCCGATATTATCCCGTTTTCAGGAACCAATTCTTTCGCCATGACGTCGAAAACTCTTGTCTGAGTTCTTATTAATTCCACGAAATCTGGAACACCCAACGTGGGTCCGGCGAGACATTAATTATGGAGTATCGCAGCGTTCGAGTCCCATAAAGGGAAAACGTATCAGGAAGGAAAGACCGAAAAATTTCTCACGCGACGTCAAGGTATAATCGATCGACATAGTAGAGGGAGCGAGAGGGAGAGAAACTCGGTTCTACAGGCACGCGTTCTTTCTCGTTGATATTTAACGATCCCGCGAAGAATCGAAGGTACGAGCAGTTGGGCCGTAGATATCACTCGCAGTTCCATAGAATCCATCCACTTCAAGTACACAGCGTCGTATGCGCGTGTTATTGACCCCGAGACAAAGTGCGACGAAGTCACAGACGGTGTCGACGATATTATAGGACGCGGATTCTTATAGGACGCGGATGCGCACTTACGATATTGCGTTCAACATGTTATACGACATTTGCGACAATGCAACAACAGACTTTCTATCCATCGATAGACTTTACAAAGTCGTTCACGTACCAACGGAGTTTCCGAGTTGCAGCTATAGCTATTAAAGCGCGTGATGCGCAAATAGCATGACTGCTCGAAAACGCAAGGACGATCCCGAGAGAGCACCTCACTGTCATTCAAACAGCCTTAATGTCTATAAGGATAATGTCGTCTCTCCAAGGAAAAATTAATTGACAGCAACGCTCCAAAGAAAATTAATTAGGACGACTAATTGTCCTCGATTAATTGTCAGATACGTTGGGAGAACGCGAACATTTAATCGGGGATAATAAAATCGCGACTTTTTTATGCTCGAATTTTTACACTGAAAATAACGGAGCAATAAATTATAATGTAATTACATAAATTTTGCATACTGTGTCTTTCATGATAAACTGTATAAGTAGAAAAAAATCGCATGCGCGATTATAAAACGTTTATAAAACGTTTATCATAATTAACAACTGTTCCATACCTAATATTATTACATATTTTATTCACTGAATAATATTGACACATTTAGAAATCAAATTGCTCATTGAGGAACACTTTTAGTGATGAAGGAATATCTATTCCAGAGCGGCTGAATCTTATCTGTGATACTAATGCTACCCATTTGTCAGAGCTGTCTTAACTATCATCAATTTGGTCCTTTCTCAATAATATATCCGGTCATTAGAAACGAATTTGAGTTTTCAGGACGTTCTAAAAATGTGATAACTTACCTGAGAGATATTCTACTCGATTCGTTTCTTGTTTCGTTTATTTTTAATTACCCTTTTGTACAATTTATGTATAACGAGCTATATACATACTTAATTTAAAGTAATTCGATCGAATCTCTTAGTTAATTGAATAAACTTCCGAGATAATTAATAATCTTGCTGACGGCATACATTGTATTCCCTAAAGCTAGTTCCATTAATCTTTGACTTGATCGAGAGAGATATTTTCGAGAGAGCTACTTCGAATTCTGCTTTACGACGATGAAACATCGCAACGATACATTTTGGCAAATTGCCTAGGCGGGTGAATTAAATGGAATCGCTGTAACTGTATACCGATAGTTCTGTCGATATCACCGTAAAAACATGGCTCACGAAACAATTCGCAATTCAACGTCGATTTCAACGTGGATTATAAAAAATATTGTCACGCGTGAAAACGAGAGATCCTACATAAATAGTGTAAATTTTATTTAAATTACTTCGATTTAAAATAATCGAAGAAATTAAAAAGTTTATCTTTGACAAAAAAACATTATTCTTATCGTATCGATAATGTCATTATTTACTTATAGTTTGAATTAATTAACTGGCACAACTTAAATTAAACTTTAAATGAATAAAAAAGAGAATTAAATAGAGAACATAATCGTCTTGGATTATACCAATTTTTCGGCGGTAATATAATAAATCTTAAGTGATACATATATATTTTTAGAGTATCATCACATGCATTTGTACAAACACATACACATACACGATCGCAGCTTTATTGTAACTTTCTAAATACAACTTCAATGCTATTTGTTTATTTTGTTGCTATTGCAATATAAATTAATTGTTTATTATTTCGCGCGAAAATCTGATTTTACGTGCAATCAGTGTGATGAATAATCTCACAGTAAATAATTAAATGAATCAAGCCGCGTTTTTAATCATCTCGTAAACGCACTCACACAGTCGCGCACCAGGCCGTGTTCCAAGTCGCATCGATCGTACAACTTCATCCGCTCAAAGTTACGTCTGAATGCATTATTCAAACTGATCCTAGAATTCAACAAACTCGTCCGGTAAAAAAAAGGAGAAAATCGTGATGAATAAATGTGAACTGGATCACGGCCTGGTCCATAATTAACAAGGACAAAGAAGTAGCTGCATCGTTGTGCAAGCCACTGCAAGCGCAGGTACATTTGGTAGCGAAAACGTCGAGTTTAATCCTAAAGAGCGAGCTTAAACTGATGCTTACTAGTAATTGGCTAAAATCACAAATATTTTTACCAATTATAGTTTCATATTTTTAAAAACATAATGGATAAAAAAGTTTTGAAGTGTAGATATATTTGGCTGCTCGAGCAGTAAAGATAAATCTATTTTTGAATAGTAGAAAATGTTCCGAAACTATCGAGCGTCTTTTTCAGCCACTAATAATAGATGGCAAAGTAAAAGAAGACACTCGTCTGCTTCGATATGACGTGATTCATCGAAATATTCATGAAAATTAAGGTTTCGAGATAAATGAAGAATTTTCTTCAAATTTTCTTCAAATTAAACTTGTTGCAAAGTTTATGGCACAGAATATTTGTGGAAGCATCTCTTACATTAACAGCTGCTACTATTTAGGATTAAACACCTATCGCACACTAGATCCGTAGTCACGTGAGACGAGTCGGTCGTGTGGCGGCAGTCTGGCGATTTGGAACACGGCCCCGCATAGTCACTGCCTGTACACCCCAGCGTTGTTGAGGAGCCACTCACCTGTAGCCCGTTTACACGGCTCCTGTCTTGGTTCCTGCCTCTTGATCGGCATCTTCATCGGCAAGGCGTCGCGTACATCCGCGATATCGACTGGTTTTACGATAACGTCTACTTGCTCGTTGTCGATCGCTGTATCCATTGTCATTATCATCGTCGTCGTCGTCGTCGTCGTCGGCGTCGCTGTCATTGTCATTATCGCCGTCGTTATTGCGTTCGTTGTCATCATTGTCGTGGTCGCCGCCGTGACGACGGCGAGCTGTGAATCGTGAGCATCTCCAGATTGTTCCACGACCGGCAACCCTCGCCCCGAGTCCGCCATCGAGGTGCGCTGCTGTTCCTGGAGTAAGCAGGCGCTCGACAACAAATCCCATTGGCGGAGCTTCTCTCGGTCGAGCTCGAACGATGTCGCGGACATACGGGCGTCCGAGATCGAGCGAGCCGGGGGAAGGTTGCCGTCCTCTAAAAAATGATTCCTATCCGAAACGGTAGGCTTGTGATACGCATTGCTTTGTGGATCCCACACGTAACCGCCGGTGCCGATCATTTCCATCGACAAGGTTTCGTAAGTGACGTCGTCATCGTCCTCGATCGACTGTTCTCGCGTATGATGATCCTTGTTTGTCCTACGTTTGACTCGCGGTCGCTCACCGCACGAAGATTCCTCTGTGCAATTATCCCTGCGTAAAACAACACTGTCGTTCACGTAGGTTGCTCCTCGAGTGATTTTGCCACGTGACTTCGCATCACCAGATCTTCCAGGTCTCGGCGGACTGTCTAGATTATCCAATGATCTGGCGTTTCGCAGGCTCACCCTTCTCAGACTCTCGCACCAAAGGCTATCCTGCTCCCAGGGATCCTCGGAATTGAAACTGCTATCAATCATGGCACTATGATTGTCAGATGATGGCAAATTTTGCGACGTTGCCTCGATTTGACTGGTCGGAGCCATTGAAGTAATCGCTATCGCTGTCGTTGTCGCTGCCGCCATTCGGTTAGCTCGGTTTCGCTGCTCTACTAAATTTTGCAGGCCGACGTCGTCGAGTAATCCCTCCAGAGATCTTGACCGACGATGAGACGCCTGTGTGACGTGCGTCGGTTCCGTGTTATCGACGTTCCCTGGATTAACGGACTTATCTCTAAGACCGTGGGGATATAAGTTTCTAGTCTCGGGCAGAGATACATCTGGCAGTGGATCAGTGGACTTTACCCGGCGTAGCGTGTCAGCTTCGTAGAAATTTCTCTTATCTACGAGAGCAGCCTTATTGTCGCCTAGTAGTTGACAGGTCGTCCGCCTCAATTCCGCAGCGATACGTCTAGCCTCGTCTATGTCGTCTACTTGAATTTGTCGCGGCATTTGCCGCGCAATCGGATTCACTATACGACCGATATCATTCCGCTTGTTTAAGCCGATCGCCGCGTCATCCCTCTGATTATTCAGTTGAGGCAATCGTGAGGTATGGCCGATCATCGGTTTGGTCAGCTCCATGTCCACGCTGTTGACACTTGCCTGGAGATCAGAATAGTAATAGGGTGCTCCCGATTGATCACTTTGAACACGCTGCTCGCCGGCATTTGGTAAATATGATTGCTGCAGAACAGAGTTTATAGTTTGCATCGACATTGGATTGGGATAATGACTCGAATCCTGGCTGGAAGTCGATCGATGGTTCGGCAGCACATGTCGCACACATGTGTCGTGACTGGCGGACCTTGAGTGATTCGGAAACCTTTGCTCGGAATACGCGTTCACGTTCTGCAGCATATTCGTCAGCGTGCTGCCGTGATTCACTGAGGACATGGATGCGCTAATAGGGGAGTGCATCGAAGATTGCGCGCTCGCGGGTCTCTGACAAGCCATGGATGTCGAGATGGACACCGCGGCCGATGCATTCGAGTAACTAGAATCCCTGCTGTGAGAGATTGGCAGTGCGCTAATGCTCTGAGACGTGCTCTGCATCCTGTGATCGCGCGGTGGCTCGCTGTCGGATCGAACCGCCGGCGAACCGCGAAGCGGTGAGAAGCTCGCGACGTTTTCGTAATGTGCGTCGCCGGTGAAGGACTGCGAGTGTTGATGAGTTGGCGGTAAATCGGATACTCTCATGGATGGCAAGCTGCTTGCCGAGCCAGTCTTGTTTTTGCCGGAATAATCGAACGGCCGATCGAGATTACTGGACATTAATTTCATCTTCCTCGATAAATCCTGACACGTGGTCTTCTGCAATTTATCGACCACCAACATATTCTCGTTGAATCCGTAGATACTGTTGTAGCTCGGATCTTTCGCATAAAGATCCACGTTGAACGCATCTCTAGCTTGTAATTCTTCCAAGTATTGATCGAGGTCAATGCTCGCGCCGTCGAAGCGACTTCCCAACGATTCTAATTCGTCCAGACTATCTAGAACTTCACAAACGTCATCGCTGACTGGTCTTCTCTTCAACTGCCTGTATCTTGCTTCTTCTTCTGGATTTCTAAGCTCGATCGAATCGCTTCCGGACGCACTTTCCAACGATATCCTGCTATCTCTAAAAGTGGAGCTGATGGTTGCATCAGAGAACCTTGACGGTGGCCTGTGCGTCTCTATTTGTCCTACTGGTTTATTCCAAGATTTTGGAGAATCGCGATTCAACGCATTATCTTTCATCGTAGTCACCTGTGGCGAGACCTTCTTTATTTCTAACGATTCCTGCATATCCAATGATTCTAAATCATCTAACGGTGGTGGAGAGGTCGGTATTGGTGGCGGGGATACTAGCTCACTATCCGACGAGTCGTGTAATTCTGCCATCATGTTGCGACTAGCTCCCAGATAGTATGAAGCCGGTCGGAAGGTGTCGGACAAACTGAATCGCGGATGCCGTGGCGCGTCTATGGATTCTAGGTCCTTGGACGATTCATCATCGGCGTCAGAACTGTCGGATTTGAGTGCCGTCAAGATGTCGGGCAGATCGCCTCTGGAATGCGGCGAATTCTCACTGGCACTGCTCTTTTTCATCGAGGATGCTTTACTACCATCTTCGTCCTCCTTTTCGGACAATTGATTTACTTCCATATACACCGGCTCCATCTTGTTATCCCGCACGCAGACAAATTCGTAGTGAGACGACGGGTCCAATGTAGAATAATCGCCTGAATCATGCTTTCTGCCGTCTTCATTCGGTGCCAAAAGAGAACGAGTCATTCCATTCTGCGCCATCTCCACATACGAGCTTTCTTCATCGGCGAATAGACTTTCCATCATCTTAGGATGCGGTCTATCATCACTGTTAGGATCCAATATGGCCTTTCTAGGAGACATGGGAAGATAGTGATCTTCACTATTAATATCATCCTGGTTCGAAATGATATCGTTGTCAGTGGAGAATTGGTCGCTGTGTGTTAATAAAGATTCAGTCATACTTGTTCTTGTACAGCTAGGACTCGGAATAACATTTAAATCAGTTGATGGCACGCATTGTATATTCTTACTCGATTGTTCTGTCAGACTGTCCTTTGAACTGTTCATTTTATTTTGCTTCAAAGATTCATCAGAATTCTGTACGACATCTGTATACAGAGTGTCCAAAGTAAAATGTTGCGTAATATCTTCGTTCTTCTCAATAAATTTTTCTTTCTCATCGTCTCTATCTCGTCGGTCCAAATTACTTCCAATATCATATCGTAACGTTTCATTATCACCGTAATCTCCGCGATGCTTCGATTCTTGCCGTTTCTCGGATTTCGATCGATTAGTCTGTTGTGATTTTCGTTCGAAATCCGCTAAAAGATCTTTGACTGATTTGTTACTGTCAGTTGAAGCTTGTTTAGCATGTCCTTCTTCTATGCTTTTGTGCTTGGAAGCATTCTCCGAAGCATTTGTATCACCTAAAGCGAAACTGCGTATGACAGACGAGGTTTTGTTTGCGCAGTCAAGCTTTGAAACATGAGCTTCAGTCGCCTGCAGTGGCGATACTTTCAACGGCTCCTGCATAGTCAATATTTCCTTGACCGGACTGGCGCCATCCATGTTCATCTCGAAAGACCTAATTCTACATTGAACCAGATTCATAGTCTCAAATTTCTCGCTCTCATCTTCCGTTTTCGATGGCACCGGCACTTTCTTAGGGTTAATGTATTGATAAGAAAACTCTTTTATAACTTTGCTCTCATCGATGCCAGGATCCCATTCATCATTATCGTCCTTGGAATCCCATTGTACGTTCTTTTGAACGTGCCAGGACTCGTTAGTTCGATAACCACACAAATTGTCGGATCTATTGCTCTCGGTCATACTTGTTTGTTGTCCGTCAAATTTTTGCTGAGCGAAACCGTAGGCGGTCGACGACTTCAAAATACCCAGTGGTTTCTTCGGAGTCTTGTGCCTCGCAGGGTCCTCAAAGGCGGTCTCGGGATCTGATCTTCTAGATAACGATTGTTTGTCTGTTGAGGACGATGCGTACGCATAATCGTTTCTCATCATCGGCGGAAAGCTGACCTCGTCGTAACCGGCATCCGGTGGTATACCACCCAGAGAGGAGAGCATGCTCCCCGGGTTCGCTTTACGACTGTTAAGGATTTGTGACTGCGAGGTCTGATTAACACTCGTGCGGCCGGTCCCGGGTATCGTGACGTCCTGGACGGCGGACGTCGCCGTCGCCGTCGATGACCGATCGTCGCCGGCGTGCCGGGGGCTCCTTCCTGCATGCGTGGGTCTGCGCGAGCGCTTCCTCCGGACATCTCCCAGCTCTGATTTGTTCGTTACAAAACACAAAGACACGAGTATGTCCGTTACTTACGAGTGCCGTGTATATGTGTATGAGAAAGAAAAATAATCCCATTTATTCCGGTTTTTATACCCACTAGATAACTCTAAGCAAACTCTAAGCAAATTCTCGTTTCTATATCCATTAGATAACTCTAAGCAAACTCGTCAAGCCCGACAACGACATCAATGATCATTGCACCGTGTAAGCAGCAAAGACATCTATTGTCTATTTTAATTATTAACAATTAAAGTTAAATTTATATATTGTTAAAGTTAAATTTATATGTGACTATTTGAAAGGATTTTATACATCTTGAAAGTTTACGATCAGCTTGAGAATGATAAAATTCAGAGAATACATATATTAAAAATAAATTTCTTGTTGCGCGATTCGATCGTAATTAATTTTAATTGATGCAATAATCCCGATAATCGACTGATTTTGCGGTTAATCATATAAATAGCGGACACGCGAGCTGGAAGGTAGCAATCGTAATTGCGTAACTACGGCAAGTAGTGTTAGTGAAATTCTTTGGCATGCCATGCTGACCCATATTTTCTACGGTAATCTGATTGCGATCGATGTTAAGTCGAATAGGATATCGATATTCGGTCACTTAGACAGGTAAGTTTTAAGATTGTTAATCGTTCCCATTCACCAGCCAGCTTAGACCCAACAGCAGCAGATAGAAGGAGCCCCGCGGAGAAACGCTCGCAGATATCCAGATTTTTAATTTCCTCTTGTATTTTATAATTACATACTTCACATCTCGTTGAACTGATATGATATATATATAGTTAATCGTTTCCTCGACGATTATGTTAGTAAATAAAAATAAAGGAAAAGCAGCTTCGATTTTATAATCGATTTTATAATGCTTCGCAATTCGTGAAGAATAATTCGGGTGCCTTGCATTAATTACATTTATTCGCACAATCGGGAAAATATTTTCGTTAGACTACATTTTTTTTTACATGTCATTGATTGAAAACATGCTGGTAATTTTTATTTACAATGAAAAAAAGGACGGACATAAAATCGCTTGACATATTTCAGTTATAACATAACGAATACCATTCACAAAATACGGAATTCTCGACGTGCGTTTTCGTGAAAAAAAAAAAAAATGCCTTTGTTTCCGCGAGCAAATATGCACATTGAATTCTTCACCGTGTTAGCAATTAAGTACCATCATGTTAGCATTTGGATTATTTTTAGCTGTAGGTCAACTATCTACTTCTAACTGAATACACCGCAGACAAGGCGCTTTCGAGGGACTCGAGGCGATCAAAATATTTGACAAAAAATTCACAAAGTTTTTTTTTTCTTTTCAAAAACAGTGGATGAATCTGTCTACAGAAGATACTTATAATCTTTCCAATAATTCGAACATGCTTTGTTTCGAGCACATGCTCAACGTCCTCAAAATTTCGTTCCCCAAAAGAGATAATTGTTCGCGCGAACTTCAATATTTTGACCAGGTCCCTCGTTACGCAGGGCGACCGAAGCTACCATTTAAATGATAAGTTCAGGCGAGCTATCCCTACCTTCGTCATCGCTGGAATAGCTGTTGTAGCGTGGCACGTTGACGGCGGTCCGACGACCGTCCGAGCTCTTACTCCTGACATGCGAACGATGCCCGTCCTCTCGCCTTCGGGAGTGACGATTCTCCGCTACGGCGGCCTCGTGCGCTGCCAAATCCAGCAGCGCCTGTTGCTTGTAGTAACTCGAAAGATCATTTTGCACCCTGCCCCTATTGGCCGAACCGGATGGCTTTCGTGTCAACGGAGATTGCAGCATACGCTGCTTCCATTCTAGCAGCCGCTTCATCGATTCTTCGCGCTGAAATACATATTGTAACGAACCTTCCCATTAGCTAACTGAGAGAAAGATATATGCTATTTTTTTGAAGGTACGCGGAGAGAACGATTTTGCTGAAGTATCTAAAAATTTAGCTGGATACAGATCTGAAAACAATACCGTTTAGACCATCAAAATAATTATTAAATTGTTTGCTAAAATATTAAAACTGTTTGTAGCATCGTTATCAATATTTAAGTGTTTTTATTAATTATTTTCATAATCCAAACAAATGTTATTTTCAGATCTGTATCTAGCTAAATTTTTTAATACTTCAACAAAATCGTTTTTTCCATATATTTATCGATCTCTCGGGGCTTGACTGCTGATGGCGATATTAATAATTAAAATTTTCGATAATAGGATAAATGAGAAATTAAAAAAAGCTATTAAAAATGATTAATATGACATGAGTAACATAATAGCAATGACGACGATTGAGTGAACGATGGTGAAAGTACGGGCAAAAATACGAGAGAATCAGGATGAGGTAATGTGCAGCTATGCAACGGGGCTGTCGTGAATCACGCTTATCCACCGATGTTACCGACACGGTTGTCTTGTATGAGCTGATGCGAGCAATGCTGATGGTCTACCTGTCGACACTTTCTGATTCTAAGAAGCGCATCGCTCTATGACTCATTCTAGCTTTTCCGGGATATGAACGAAAAGCAAGTTCGAAAAAATTCACTTAGAAATATTTGACAATACATTTTTACATCGCATAACTCTAGCGCCAGTATTGATACGCTTTACAAATAACATTTCGTACATTCATTTAATTCGAAAAATGAATTTTATATTCGTAAAATATTTCAGTTAACAAAATCTGTATTTATATTAATCGATTTCACTTGTAAACTTCACTTGTAAACTTTAAAAAATAAAACAAGAATATGCCGATTTTTCAAAGAAATTATATAACTTAGGTACATCCCTTGTATTATATAATTGTTATATTATAAGGTTGATATTTATCTAAAATATATCGATATATTAATAACACGATGAAATGTTATGAAATGTTTTGAGAAAAAATTCGCGCATTTTTATGAAAGTAGAAAATACTAGATCTCCTTACCTGCTGAATCTTGCGTTCACCATCCCGCGAGTCCTGTTCGGAGGACCTCTCGGCGTAGTCGTCGTCGTCGGGATCAAGGGCGGCAGGATGCCGTGTCCTTGGCAGACGCGCCGATGCCGATCTGCAGAACTGCTGCTGTTCGCTCCATCGTCTGCTGGCACCTGCGTGACCGGCGTGACACGTCTGAGCGATGTGGGTTCCATGGGCAGCATGACCCGCTGCTCTTCCCCACCCGTCGTACTCGCCGCGTGGTATTCTACGAGGAATCGTGTTGTCTTCACCATGTGTCAGCGTTTCTCGGCCATTCGCCTCGCAGCTCTTCTCGCGCAAAGATCTTCGAAGTTTCGGATCAGCACCCATTATCCTGATAAAAAATAACTTGAGTAACGTTTCTTTTCTTGGATTCAGTTTATTGTACCGCGTAATTATGTTCATAATCCGATAGAAAGACGTACTACTATATTATTTTATTTCAATTGTATTTTCGTATAAGCACTGTCCCATTCTATAAAATTTAAAAGGTATATTTTAATTTTTACAGAACGGGAAAGTTACTGTAGTGGCACTGAAACAATGTCATATTTTAAACAAAGAACACAATAAAAAGAACAAAATAAAATAACGAATTATAACAAATCGTGCTAAAAAAACTATAAGATTTTAAAAATAGACTTTCGTCTTTTAAAGATTAAAACATTTAATATTTTTTTATTTTAATATTTTAGTACTCTACATTATAGCAATTCAGCTTTTTAAAAAAATACTTTAAAATATCGAGTAAATAGGAGAAAATTGAGCTGGTAGACTCTTCAAAAATTCATTATACATTTATATTTATATACATTTTAAAACTTGATTGGTTGAACATTTAGATATCTATATGTATATTTCTATCTATTTTGAATTTCTATATTCAAAAATTCCTCTAAAAAATACACGCAACTCACGCATATATGCGTACTTTAAAATATGTAGGGTTTTTTTTAAGTATTTAATTGGAATTTTAGGGGGAAGCCTCCATAAGGTTTAATCATTTATTCGGACGATGTACTATGACTCACTCGGAATGTCTCTGCGTCAGCGACTGAGCGGGTATCGTGTGCTGCTGATGTACGTGATCCCGTTGTACGCGTCTCAGAGCAGGGCAAGTAGAATCCGACAATGTGGATATTCTATTTTCATCGGTTTTATCGCGGATACCTGGCAGCTTCGGCTGCATTGTGACACGCGAGAGAGACTGATTCCTCTGCTGCTGGTAGTGTTGAGGGGTTTGATGCAAATACACCGCAGACTGCCGCATCTGAGCTGCGTATCTAAGCATAAACGTGAGCAGAGAGTGAATATATTTCAGTAAAGATCGATTTTCATTCTCTTTTTTTCGATATTTACATAATTTAAAGCCTTAAAAATTTACGCGTTCCTACCTTTCTTCAGAATAGAAGTAACCGTCATTGGTCGTATCTGAAGGGTTCACTATATCTAAGCTGGATTTAGGCCTCTGCGGACGTCTTTGTTGATCCGGGGGTCTCTCGCATTGCGTGGGTTGTTGCTGGGGACGTCTTGCTGCTTCATACTCGAGAAAGTCTGCGCTATGCGGTCGCGGTGGTGGTTGAGTTCTAGATTGCCTTATTATTGCCACTAAACAAAATAAATTACAATATCCTTTTTGTATTACCGCATAGTTTAATTTTATTTATTAAATTACAGCGTTATTCGGCAATCTTTGTAACATGCAACTGTATTATGCAACACATAATTCAGTGCACATCATGCAGTAAAAAGAAGTTGAATTTCACTATATAAATAATGATACGTAAAAGCTCTAGATCAATTATTATAATGACACGATAATATAAGATAAAAATAGTATCCATTTCTAAAATTAACTAATAAAATAATAAAATTTTATGATTTTGCCGAATTAATATTCGGTTGCATTAATTAAAAAAAATACCGTTCACATTCACACTTTTTTAGAATAATCATATTTTAGAATAATCACATTTGAGAATAATCAATTCTTTTTATGCTTTAATATTACAAGACACGAAAATCACCATTGGCGATACAACAAAGTTAGAAAAGAAATTTTTTTTTTTTTTTCAGGAATTTGTGTTCTTCTTCATGTAATAATGCATATCGCCTTCACTGCAGAATTTTTCAAACGCGCGTCCTTAACAATCCAATAAGAAAGCCCGCTTTGTGACTTAGAAGGACATTGTTACAAATACATTCGCGTAGAATATTTTCATCTTTATTCTCTGGAAAGGGTATCGGCCGGAATGAAATGCCGGCCGTACTAATTACAAGCGCCTTTGTAGGGATCGCTGAAAAACAGAAAGCAAAAGAATGCACAAAGACTCACTGTTCGGCGGCGTGATGACGGGGGAATGCAGTTGCTGCAGATGCTGTTGTTGCGCGTACACAGGGATGGGAATGGGCGCTGGTGATGCGCCTTTGGTGTAACCGACCGGTCCTGCAGGTCTTTGATAAAGCTGTGGAGTGCCATAAACCTCCTCGTAATCGCCGTTGCCCCTGCTGCTGGTCCTCGGTTTCGCACTGCGACCATACGTGTCAGGAGTTCTTCTCTCCGTCGATTGGGAGGTCTGACCGTAGCCATAATGCAGGCCTGATTTATCGATTCGCAGACTCTGTTGTGACGGCTGATTCATCCGCGTGCCATAGATCGTGTTGTTCCTTTCGTAATCGGACATCGGGCTCTTGCTCGTAACTGTAACATCCGGTGAGACCGGGCTCTTCCGGTAATCCATATCCGGCGATGGCGTCGAGTACTCGTTGGAGCCATCTGTTAGTCTTCTAGGCTTCGGCGGTGCGTTCGCGTAAATCGGTTGTCCAAATTTTGTTCGAGGCATAGGTTGTATCGTTTGAATGCTGCCCGTACCAGGTATCTGCTGGGGCTGCTGTTGCTGTTGCTGCTGCTGCGGCGACTGTTGGACCACATGTTTATGTAATTGCGATGATTGATGAATCGGAAGTGCGTTCTGATGCGGCAAGTGATGATGAAGCAACGCTTGATGTTGATGCGAATGGCCCGGCTGCAATTGTTGCGACGGCAGCAAATGTCCGTATTGCTGCTGCTGCTGTTGCTGTTGCTGCTGCTGCTGCTGCTGCTGCTGCTGCTGTTGCTGCTGCGGTTGAGAGGTGCCGGGCTGGCCGTATTGCGGTGACTGTTGCACCCAACCATTCATCATCGGATGACCCAAATCGCTCGCGTGATTGTTGTTGGCGGAATTACCATTGCTGTTACTACCACTGAGGTTCGGGAAAGAGGCAGTGTTTGCGCTGTTCGGACTGGAGTTGTTATTGGAGGCATGACTGGGATCGTCTCGCGACTGGAAACCGTGAAAACCAGAGTCGCTGTCGTCGGCACTCTGATTCAGGATCGACGAGATCGACGAGACACTAGGTCGAGCGCTTCGTTCACCATCCTGCGCTATTTCTATGACTACCGCAGCCTCGCCCCCGCCACTAATAAATGTAAAATTGAAAAATCGGATATTATTTTTAGCCCGCATTAGTCGATATCGGGTCTTTCACCCGTCAAGCTTACAAAAAAACCGATAGTTTTTTATAAGGTTGAAGATAATTTATTGATAATTGAAGGAAGTTAATTTACAAGATTATGTATAATAAATATCCTCTCGATTCGACTTGAAAATTAGTATCAGTTTGATATTAATAGGATTATTGGAAATATTAATAGGATTATATTGAAGTTGCCAGATATATGACGCATATATATAGGTATAAATGAAACGAATTAATTTTAATACATTTCTCTAGGAGAGAAATTGATTCTCTAGGAGAGAAATTTTGAAAATTCCTCATATTATTAAATACACAGAAATTAATATTATTCCGGATACTGAAACTAAAATTTTAACATTTCGACTACTTTTCGATCATACAAATAAAGTTTCAACTAAAAGATGAACAAAGCTCATGAGAAACAAGCATTCGCTGTCCGCTGCTGCGTCTGCTGTCGTGCTGCTGACGACGTGCTAATAGACAACGGGTCAGCCCAGACTCATCCACCGGCAGTATCTCGCGGGTCGAATAACTCGAGAAACTAACTAACGAGTTAGTTACACCGTGATAACGCGCGAACGACAGATGCACTGCAACGTTTGCATCACGATACTTTCGCGTGTAAATAAACGCGAGTAGCCATGCCGCCCTAGTTTCCTTCGTGGCACATCAAAGAGATGTTCATCATTACTCCGTTGCCCTGTCGAGCTAATTTCGGGATCTTTGTTTGTATCTTTGGACGGAATTTACTGTCGAGATATCATCTTTTAAGACGGTGTTGAGCGTAGTTCAGACAATGGGGAAGTTTTCGTACGTCGTGAGAGCTTTTATTTTCGTGGAAGATTTTCAGTACGGAAGGAAGAGAGAGGTCTGCGATAGCCACAACGAAATTTTTATAATATTCAAAAGCTTCAGATTTCATGAATTTTGAAAAATCCTTGTATGTATGCAAAAAGTGGGATCAGATATAAATGTGAGGTAAAATTTCTATGCGAACAAAATGCAAATGCACGTGATGCATGAAACAGATCTGTATGCCGAACGGAATACGAAAGAAAGTAACAAGCGGATGAGAGTAAACTGGAAGGATTATTTCTACAAAGAAATACGTCATATGAAAAATTAAAAAAAACACGTGCAACATGATAGATGAATGTAACAGCAGCGATTATTACAATAATAGATTAAAAGAACCACTCGGTTTTTTTTTATCGATTGCATCACTGCATTTCGTTTTTCGTATCCGTTTATTTATTCAAGCTGCAGAATGGCAAGAGAGAAAAATGTATCTATTCCATGTTTTAAACTAATAATTATTAACGCATTGAAAGCGTACCTAACTTAAGTCACTCAAATTAGCATTCCTTAATTAGGATTAAATTATTAAATTTATTTAATTTCTTATGATTAATAAGGAAATTAAGTTTTAATTAAATTGTACTTGTTCTCAACTTTCTATACAATATCGCATAATTACTGTATGTTTCCTGTCTATTAAACAGCTTAAAAATACATGCAGGAAACTTACGGGCTAGGATCTTGTAAAAGCGTTGCCAGAGTCAGAGCATTCACCCACTGGTTCATGCTCTCTCGACTATCAGCCGCGAAGTGATAAGTCCTCATGTTCGCGTGTTCGGCCTTGAAGGCGAACTTCTTGTTGACTTTGTCTTCGGGTTTGCAGATAGTAACTCTATACGAAGGTAGTAATATCGAACCTAGCAGTTTCTCCTCCTCTGGGCCTGAAAATTAGTAAATTGCTACATTGCAATAAAAGCTACGATGACGAGACTAGTCTTATTTCTAAAACAATCAAGCAATCATATCTAGTTTCATTGAAATCTCGCGCATAGTAAATTGCTGAGCACATGATATTTTAATATGTTTAATGCGTTAATTTTCAATTGCAGAAAGTGCAGTTAAGTATAAATATAAATAACTATGATAAAATAACTATGATAAATGACTATGATATATTTTCGTACATTTCGTAATGAAAACTTCAGATGTATGCCACGTTCAGATAGTCGGTCAAACGCAAAAATATTTATAACATCTTGTTTTCAATTCTGACTAGTTCAAATATACCATTTGATGATATAACTGCAATATTCTCTGTTTCTCTCTCTCTCTCTNCTNATNTATTNTTNTATATTTTTATATATATATATATATATATATATATATATATATATATATATATATATATATATATATATATA
>NW_012130067.1:1893188-1902398 GCF_000143395.1 Atta cephalotes | reverse complement strand
TATCATATACATATACGTGTAACTACGAAATCTCGGAGAGAATCGAATTCTCAAACACTGCGTTTTGGAAAAGCTGGAATTTCAGTCTAAATTAATTTCAGGCTGAGTGATCCACACTATTTTATTCAGTTTGTAATTGATAAAAACATTCGTTTATCGAATGTTTTTATCAATTACAAACTGAAATCTCAAATCTTCAATTAACTAATTCATATGAACAGATTCTTCTTTCGCATTTTGATAGTTAAAAACATTGGTTTATTTATACATAAATTCTATTATAATTAAAGCAATTAAATGTGTATGAGATCAAAATTTTTTACATTTTATTTTTAAATAGATGAAATTTTAATTAAAGATAATTACATGTAATAATTGTGAATGTTTCAATATTTAAAAAATATGTATTTTTACATTTTTAAAATTTATGAAGCTCCTTTAAACTTATTTAAGAGTTTTCTCATCTAGAAACAATAAGTTATCTTTTGCGAATGTAAAAATAGAAAATGTTTTCATGATTGTTATTTGTGCTTATTGTGTTAGTTTCGAACAACATTTCAGAATTCGTTGTTCAAAGCTAATAATAACATCTAAGATATAAAGTTATAAGTGAGGCGACGTGGAAAGAATGTTTCTTGATGGTATCCATGATTGCGTATAGTATAGTTTTCTGAAGCAAAACAATCAAAACGCTATTTGTTTGCTGTGCATCATCTATCTTCCGCGTCGAAATGTTCATTAAGAATATGAAAATAATAAAATAATAGAATGATGACACTTTGAAAAAAACTTACATTTTGCATTTAAACTTCAATTTTATATATATTTTTAACATTTAAGAACGTAGAGAAAATGTAAAAAAGAATTTAAGAAAGCTTAGCGAAAAATTAATAACTGCAAAAATTAATAATAAATTCTTTTCAACGTCAAAACGCAGGAGATCGATTATTTTCGATATTGCAAATAAACCTATTTGTAAGAAAAACAATAAGGAAGAAGAGTTTGTTATTGAGTACTTATTAGTGCCTTTTGTGGATTCGATAAGAATACTTGAAGAAATTTCTCACAGACTGCTAATTAGAGAACGGTATGCATCGAATCTAATTTAACTAAAGTTCGCAAACGACACGTTCGAATCGCCGCGAACTTTTAGCAGGAATTTCCTTTTCCATCGGATGTGAAAGACACTCTGAGGTGGCGCGTACGGGCGAGTGTATGTTTAGCGAGATATATCTCTGCTGCAGCGATCGTGATACACATACTGAATCAAAGATTCCGACTGTAATTAGTGTCTCTGATCGAGTCGAATTATAGACGAGCAGCGTTGTCCAGAACAACAGGAAATTGATCTGTGCAATCTAGATTAGCGAGACGTAAAACGGGATAAAATTTGGCGAGATGCCACAATATTTTCGCGAAACTAAATGTACCAAAATAAAAGCTCGTAAATAGGACAGACACAAATCGAACGAAAATTTTGAAAATATTAATGTCTATGAAATTTTATTTTTTATTTCGGAAATGATTTTTTTAATTATTCGAGACGATCAAAAATTATATTTGCGTAATGAAAAATCATTATTTATATTTAAAAAAGAAAACTGTTATTATTTTGTTTTGCAATTGCAAAAATTGAGATTTTGTCAATTAGATTAATTATGAGAAATCGAACGTGAAATTAAAGAACTTTAATTTCATGCGAAATAGCCATTAAGATTCATTTATTTGATTTATGCAGAACGGCCAACGAGAGAGCTTATTTATACTAATAACTAACTTTATAATTTCCATTAGATTGGTGATTAATAGAGGCTTCTGGAACAATTATTAATAATTATTCCAGTCCATAATGTCAATTGATAATTACGCAATGAATAAACGTTACATCTATCGGATTCGAATGCTAAACTGAACGAGCTACATTATTCTGACTAATAAAGCTCATTAAAAACCGATATCGTATTGCGATAACATTACGTGCCGTGCGAAAATAGTAGGAAAAAAAGTAATAAAATACGCGAAAAAAATATCGATCGTTCAACGTGCAGACTCACCCTTGTAATAAAAGAGGCAGTACTCGGAGAGAACGAACCAACGCTTTTTCCATAGCATAAGACCCTCCGAACCTTGTTTATGCAACCATCCCTGCAGTGCAACGGGGGCGGAGAGGGGTCTTTTCGCAGCGGGCGAACGCAGACCGCCTTGAGGACCGCTCCGCCTGCGCACCCCTGACACGGAAGCTGCCACCCCCGAGCCATCGTGCTTGCTACGTACCTGAACCGGTACGGCGGGCGGTGTGCTCGACTGGACAATCTGTAAAATAAAATGCACCTTTTCTTATCAAGACACTCATTTACAAATCTTACGAGCGACGTTGCATCAATGTCGCTTGAATTTAGTTTGACTAAATTAAAACTGTCCTATATTCTGAGATGTGAAAGAGGATGAAAAATCAGAAATAGTAATTAAGTAATGGTTAAGATTAATCGCTCATTATTCCTTAATTAGTTTCAAGGACTGATTTTTATAGAACTTCCACTTAAAATTTAATTACCGCGATGTTTAATGCACATAACTTGAATGTGAAATCTAATCGAATTTTCATTAGCGTGAAATTAATCGCAGGATTTGATTGCTATGCTCATCATTAAAATATACATTTATACGATTTAAAATGGACAAATTTTGAAGGCGATCCACTTGGTGCTACAAATGCTTCGAAATATTTGATTGATCAATCAAGAATGCTTCAAAGCATTTGTAGCATCAAATGAATCGTAGTATCTTAATTTAAAAAAAAAACATTCACATTTATTCACATGATATGACACATAAATTGCGATTGAATATTTTATTATATATATAAGTTTATTTATTATTATTTACAAAACATGTATCATGTCATGGTGTTGAAATGAAGTATTGAGTAGCTTCAAGCATTGTCCAAATTCGAAGAATTTACAACGTAAATGCGATGTCGCGAGATAAAGATAGAAAGCTGGAAGTAATAAATCTTCGGTGAAATTTGGAATCTTTCTCGCGCCACGATCAGCACGCGGCCGAGATCTCGACACCTTTTATTCGGTGCCTTCCCCGAATGCAGCTGATCGAAATCCGTTTTTCCGCTTGCCGACGCGCCACGTTATCGCACAAAATTGCCGTTGGCCGACAAAAATTTCGCCACGCCACTCGGAACGTCTATCCGATAATGAAAAGCCATAGAAACGAAAAAAGGAAGAAAAGACCCCCGGTGCAGATAGCACGATCGCCCTTCGAACGTGAAATTCGACCGATCTGTCGATTTTCCTCTTCTTGTGACGCTTGTTGGGAAGAAAAGAAAAACACAGATCGATATTCGACGAATGAAACGACCACTAAATAACTAATTACTCAATAGATGTGTGTTGGATAACGGGATACATTTTCAATGACGAAAAAGCACATGTCTCTGCATTCTCTGCAAAGTTCAGTTAGATTTAATTCTCGAAATAGATCGGGTGTATTATGCAGCCTTGCTATCGATTTCCCTCCACCTCCTATCAGATTTAAAAATACATGCGCAAAAGAGCGCCAAGGTATTGGTCTCGGTACAAAAGATCGGAGAGAGTGGGAACACTCGAAACTCCATTCCTGAAGTGGAAATGAATAATTTACCGCTCGCTCTATCTCGTTTGACTCTACCTAGTTCTTCATTTTTCCCTAGAATTTTACGAGACATCCCGAATGCACGAAAAATAATTTACATATTTGCTACGATCGCAAGTTTCGTTCGTACTACGAGCAAGATATTGCGACGATATTGAACGATAGAACATTAGCATTAACGTCGTTCGAAAAGTTTACAACTCGCCGGCGAATCAATATGCCATTTCGTAATATTTTTCCGTTGTGTTCTTTCATGTGTTATTAAAATTTATAGATGGAGTCACAAATTTGCAAGTTTATAAGCATCTATCGCAAGGTGCTGTATGCCGGAAAATCTCGATGTTTTATGCGCAATGCGTATGCTGCTTTCCCAGGGTTGTCACAAATTCCTCGTCCTAAAATTTCATTCTTTTATTTATAGTTTATTTTTACAGTTTTCCAGCATATTAAGATCTCTTTAATAGATGTCCATTGAACATCAATATTTAATTGTGATGCTACAGTAGTTTAGTTGCATCTCTAACCTCCGGCATGCACCAACGTTATTTTAATTTTAAGCGAGGCTTAAAACTCCCTTTCTGTCTCTTTTCGGTTTTAAAACGAGGTAGAGAGAGTTTTAAGTTTCGCTTAAAATCTAAGTAATGGTGCAACCGGACTTAAGAACCGAAAAAATTAATTTGGCGCGCAATTCAAATGACTACAAATATAGTACATATCTGTGTACATTATATAGTATATATAATTCACATGGAATTATTTAAGCTGTTAAAGATCCCGTTTCAACCGTTATGAGCCTTTATTTCCTATTTCCTCTTGTGGTTGTGTTTTCACATTTATAGTCCAATAAGATCCTTATTTCCATATTTTTCGTTAATTTCCTTAATTAGACAAAATTTCATGATTTCTCTTAACTTTCAATATTTTGAATTTTTTGTATTTTAATTCTGATCTAATTTTTGGAAACCAATATATTTTAAATATTTTTGTTGAGAGAGTAATTTAACATAGCAATGTAAATTATTATTAATATTACTGACGCTACTTGCATTTAATTATTAAGCTGGTAGTATTTCAAAATGAGGTGTAATGTGCGCTATTAAACCTCTTCAAAACCAAGAATTTTAATTCCCTGACTTTTCCCTGATTTTTCTTTCAATTTTTTTTTCAATTTCCCTGACATTTCCTTGATTTTCAGTTTTGATGACCGTGTCTCCTTATATCGACAACATTATACTTTCAGACGTGACACTTGCCAAATCTTACTTCTTGGAAGAGCTTCTATCAACAAGAAACTTGTAGATACGTTTTATCTAAGAGGTTATAAGAGGGACAGGTCTTGGAAAATGCTCCGTTTTCTTGGACGCCCGTAGTTCTCTGGCGCTCTCAGAAACGCCGATAACACGAGCTGTATTTTTCAGGAATACAAAGTGCCACGGACGTCTGTTTGAGAAACTTGCAGGATACGACACACGTATATAACGAGCGCACGTATAGCACATTACAGAGTGTCCTTAAATTGCGAATAGTACGAACTACACCATTGGCCATTTGCCTCTCCTAGAGAATGCATCAAATAACACAATGCATACATTGTCGATGCAAGAGGAAGTCACCTCTCGTGATTGATCTCCCCTCACAGAACGGCGATTCTCAACGTTACGCAGGAGTTGCCGCAGACGAACATTAGCGTTCGTTTCGTCTTCAGTGCGCGGTCGTCCGTCTCGTCGGTGAAATTTCTCCTATATACGAGCTTTCGTCGCGTCACGAAAAAGCCGGACACGGAAGAGGAGTCGCCCGGGTAATCCGTTAAATTACAAGAGCTGCTCGCGCACAGTTCCTCGACGACGGAAGCAAGTACGAGTTTCGCTCGACCAAAAAAAGACGAAACTCATCCGGAGTTCGCCGATCCCGAGGAAAACTTCGTTTCCGCGGGACGGGAAAAGCGACCGAACTCTCGCGGCAAACTTTCGCTCTCTCTTCCTGCTCTCTCTCTCTCTCTCTCTCTCTCTCTCTCTCTCTCTCCTCTCTTTTCACGGAGGCGTCGAATTAAATCACGCCCGATTCGTATCGCTTACCATTATCTCCAACGAGGTAATCGTCGAGTCACACGACACTAATTCAAGCGAATGTCTCTAATTGGCAGAGCAGCGCCGGATGATTTTCACGCTAGATCTCTACCATTCTCAATCACACAACGGCCGGAATGCAACTCATTAAACATTGCGGTTTCGAGCAGTAGGTAATAATCGATCGCGGGGGAATGACTATTATTTATAGAGATCCATGCCCCATGCCAATTCCCAGCGACGTGACTTGTTGTAATTTTATCATTTTCTCTTCATGAAAATAAATTCTACCGATAATAATGCTTGTTTGTTTCCAAAAGAAATTCAATTTCGGTATATCTAAAATTTATAGCACGATTACTAGTAAATATCTAGCTAACTTGTACCTTTTTGTTGTCCATTCCGGGCGTAGAGCTGGTCACCGGCTGGTCGAGCCTGTAACAAAAGAATAAATAACTTTGAATTATTTATGACGAGAAATACAACATGACTTATTACTTATGACATTTATAATTTAACACACGTTGAGAAAACAAGTACACTCTTACGTCATTTGTCAAGTTTGATGCTCTGTGAACTGTTATATTGTCACTACAAGAACTTTTTTATAATATATCAGAGTTGTCACAAAGCTAAAAATTAAAGAAATACGGAAAACGGTTAGGAAAATCAAAGAAAAATCAGAAAATTTTGCAAAATTTTCTGGAAAATTAAAATTCTTGGTTTTAATGAAATTTAATGCATACATTATTTATATAGTTTTGAAATACTATTAACTTAACAATTAAATGGAAACTGTTAACTGCTATGTTAAATCGCTTTTTCAATAAAATATTTGTCGGTTTTCAAATCAGAATAAAAATACAAAAACATTTCGAAATAATATCGAAAGCATCAGGGAAAAATTATGAAATCTTGTCTGAAAATCAGGGAAAAGTTATAGAATTTTAGGATAAAGAACTTTTGACAACCCTATATATTTCGCTACATTTTCTTCCTTAATTCTTCTAGTTTCAAAATAATCATATCATATATTTCTCGAAGGATATCGAGCGATCGTCACATACGCGATTCGACGATGATCTCGACCTGGATTCTTTTTCAGACAATACGAAACTACTCGGTGTTTTTCAGCATTGAAAATTTATAGACCACGCAACGGTAAGATTGGTCGATATCACGGCCTTAAAAAAAAGAAAAGATTCTGAAATGAAAGTTTCATTCGACAAGTTTCCGCGCTGGAGAACCGTCATTTTACCCAGCAGTAACCGCATATTGAAATAATATAATGCTACTATATGTAAAACACGTATTGTTCCTTTAGAAAACCGCTAGACATTCGCGGTTGCGAATTGCCCCGGTTAAATTAAACGATAAAATAATTTAATCTGACGACGAAACCTAATATGTTGTGAATTTTAAACAATAGAACATTTTAACTTTATTCAGCTTTATTATTCTCGGGCCTCGCTTTATCTTCTCATTTTCTTTATTTCGCTCTTTTACGAGAGAATCATATTTTTATATGTACTTTTTTTTTAAACGGATGTGATTGTTTGGCGCACTGCCCTATTCGCCATTTTTACGCCATTTCTATACGAAAAGTCACGTTCCATTGTGGCAATCGCTGTAGCTGCAATGGCATTTGCTACTACAGGGAAGAAAGGGTCAACACACTATGCAGAGGATGCCCTTGCGGACTGTGTAGTTCGCAAAGGCATAACGCGCCATCGCTTTTTATTACCCACGCTGCACGTCGATAGATGCAATGTGGTTGCGCGACGTGACGCGTGGCTGTTCGTTTGGAAAGTCGCCTCGGTTAGCGGAAGAGATCGATTTATTGTCCCGGATGGTTTTATTCCTAAGAGCGGCGAGCACGTACGTTACGCCCAATCCGTAATACGGTTCTGGTCCATCGTCATTGTGGCCACCAGTAGTCACGGCTGGTGGACGTTGTACGTGACGAGATGCACGCGTGCACTGAGAAATGATTTTGTTATAGGAACAAATCAAGGGAAAGTAAATGTGATATTTGTTAAAAAACCGATCGATTTGTTACGATTGCAAATTAATTGCAATGTAACAAATAATCAATAGTATCGCTAGCAAATAAGAGGCTTATATATATATGTATATATATTTATAAAAGTCGTAGACAATTGCAGAATCCCAAATCGTAAGAAATTGACCATTCTATTCAAGTATTCTCCCTACATTTGACTGTGCTTGGTCGGTTTCCTATGACTTAAGACTCGACGAATTTCTATGTAAACGAGCCTAAAGTCTATCCAAAGATAGGATAGATTAGATTCTATATAATTTGCTTCTGTTACTAATAATTGGTACAGTAGACTAGCAACAAACATAACAACAAAATTTGTTGTCACATATTTATCAATCACCGGTTAAAGATACTAGTAGCTTGCTAAATTAACAAAATCCTTTCTCTCAGTGTCTCGATCACCAGAAACGTGCGAAATTCAATCCAATTTCCATTTCCATTCTTAGCACGTGTCGCCCGATATTAAATCCCTGAATCTTTTTATCAGTCGATTTGATTCGATTTAACATCCTGAAATTGTGTGGGAACTGTTATAACTTGATGCCATCGAGCTCCAGGCGTAAGAGTATCTCGATCCCAAATGTCGATAATTGAACCTTTCTGTCTTAATCGTCGTCGAAATATAATGAGTAAAATATAATTTCATCCAATTTCATGCTAAATGCAGTAGTTCAATATCGTGCTTTTGAGATATCGTTTTTTATCCTCCGAAAAAAGTCGCGAAAAACAGTTTAGCGTGTCACTGCAGATATTCGTTCGCGACGAGCGAACGAGCGCCGCACAGCGGATAAATCTTACCAATTCGAATAATCAGATTACGCTCGAAATAGCTATTATAATGAATTCTTTTTTTAGAAAACGTCCAATCCTTTTTTAGATATTTTTTTTTTAAACCATCCCGATCCTGTTTTCCCCACATTCTAATTGCGGGATTGGTCAATCGGATGACGAACGGGACCGACTCCGAAATTGTCGATTCGTTCTACCAAAAAGCTGAAAGCGACGGTAACGTATCGGCTTGACGAAACCGCAGATTCGATTGACCGGTTTGCCGTCCGTTTTCAATTCGCCACGCTGAATACCGACCTGCTGATCTTACTCGGTATTAGAATTCAATCGCGTTTAGATAACGATAAGATAATCGACTGTAACGGAACATGCGCTACGTCGACGACGGAATGATTAATGCCATTAACGTTGAATTCACCTGGAAAATAGCAAGCGGAATAGCGTCCAAATGAAATTCCAGACACTCCATTGCGTGGCTCGCATCTTTCAATCCGCTCGCAGTCTAGTCAGACTGTCCGTGAAGATTTTAATGACTGTCCTTAATTGGCGCAAAATTGCTGCTTTAATGAGTGGTCAAGAACGAGTTAGAGAGAGAGAGAGAGAGAGAGAGAGAGAGAGAGAGAGAGGAGGGAGGAGGGAGGAGAGAGA
>NW_012130067.1:1887698-1892444 GCF_000143395.1 Atta cephalotes | reverse complement strand
GAGAGAGAGAGAGAAGGGGGGAGAAGGGGGGAGGGAGAGAAGATGTGTAATACACACTTCTAAGCTCACGATGTAATTAAAAAACCAATATATTAAACCACACTTGTATTCTAATAGAAGCTGTTTTCATCCCCGGAATCGCCAAACCGCTTTTTGTTGACCTTGCTCGAAAGTCTTTGTAAAAGATGGTGCTATTGATCTTTTCCTTCCCGTTGCTTTAGTGATCATGATAATCCTTTAAATGCACTGAGAAACCCATTTAGTCGAATCAATTAATTTCTTGTTGGATGTGGATAAACAAATCCTTAAGTTAATAAAATATAATGTAGTTAAATTTTTTTAATGTAGTTAAAGCAAAACACTTGGTTATTTTAATAAACAAGTTTATCAGATGTCAATCTTTTATCAGAAACAAATAAAATGTTACAATAATCAAAATTATGCTTTAACTAAATTATTTTATTGCATCAACCAAGGATTTGTTTGCTCATATTCAAACAAGAAATTAATTAATTCAACTAAATGGATTTCTCGGAGTGATGGCGCTATAAGATGAAATAAAATACGAAACGACTTCTATACGAGGCATGCTGTAAAATCGTGATGTTTGCGTGCATGTGAATACAACTAAATCTATTATACATCTATTATACATCTGGAATAAATCTGTTTTTATGTCGTTTTCAATATTAAGTGTCTAAAAGAAATACGATTCAGTAATCAGAGGTAACACATAATAATAATTAATATTATAATGTAATAATATTGTAATAACATAATTATTGTTACAAATAATAATAACCCGTAACAATAATAATAATAATAATAATAATAATAATAATGATGATGATGATACTAATCTAATTAGATACGTGATAATGTAATATACGATTATATATAATAACGAAATGAAAAATATGTATATCGCAAACGCCAAAGAAGCAAGTATTGTAGCATTTATCGTGCATACAGATATTCGAAAGAAATCAATTCTAATTTTCAACTATGATAAATGTAAAGTCCGGTAGCTCGTCTCGTACGACGGATCACTACAGAAGCGGTGCAATATGCGACATCCGATGATTACACGCCCGCCACAGGAAAACCGGTCTTCGGGGATACGAATAACCACTGCATCGCGCGGGATGTACTCAAAATGCACCGTCATATGTTACTTTAACGTTCGCGCACGCGGCGACCGAAATTGGGTCGCCGCGATGCGGTGCGATGCGCCACGATCTAACCCTTTGATGTAGCGCGGCATGTACACTCGTTTATTCGCGGTGGCGCGCGATGAATGCGGCATACGTTTCTATGCCACGCGATGGTATCAACCGCACCGATCTTTGCCAGGTTAGAAATGCTTCTTATGGCGGAAACGCTGGTGCCGAGATTATCACTTCATACCTTCTGGCAGTTATCGTTTACCCCGAGATATCCGAGAAATTTCAGGACATTCATGGCAGCGGATATTAAAAAGAATTTTTTAAAAGTTTTTTCATTTCGCGGCTTTATTTTCTCGCATATTCAATATTAGGTAAAGATAAATAGATATATGATAAGGTGTTCTAATATTTTGATATAATTTAGATTTTTAATATTTGAATTTTTGACATTTCATATTAAAAAATAAAAATAAAAATTTAATGATTAAATAAAAATAATTTATTATAAGTAAGAATAAATAGGTAAAATAGAGAGGTTCTATATCTTGATATGATTTATGTTTTTACTATTAAAATTTTTATTAAAAAATAAAATTTTAATGATAGATATTAAAGCGTTGCAATATGTGAAGGATAGCCGTACAAAATATTTTTAAACCCCGGCTGCGAACCGGAGGCAAACATATCAAAGGATTCCGGTATGCTTGGGGTATTCCATGGAAAGTGATGTAGAAAAAGCTTTCGTGTTCCTTGCACACTTATTACAGTATTCATGTTACAGACATATATTTACTGTAATACGACACTACCGCGCATCGCGCGTCATAATGAAATTAGAGTAGTTATGCTCGAATATAACGTTGAACGTGACAAGACGAGTAAAGTAAAGCAGACAATTAAAAACGCATACAGCAGCCGCTCAGTAATTTGAAAATGAGAGTTTAATACGGTCCACTGGTCTATGCACGTGTCTAGATTAAATATATTTCAAATTTATGGCAGTAATTATGTTATTAAAACACCGTTTGTACATAGTAATTGTCATTCCTGGTTTGGTTTCAGCCACAATCGTATTTTCGAATATTTTTCGTATCGAAGAAAATTTATTCCTTTGTGCGATAATTTCGTAACGCACGTGAGCCTTTAAGTTCACCGTGTCACTTGACCCAGAAATTCATATCGAAAGCATCGAAATCGATATCCTACGGAAATAGATGCGAAGAAGCGTCGCGAATAATTGGATGTCGATAAATTGCTAATGGATGAACGAGGGAGACGATAATATAAAAGTCGGCTATATAAACGGATTTTTTTTTTTCACTGATGACTTTGTCGGATAGGAATTGCAGCATCCGTGGGAAGGTCAGGATAAAATTAGCATGTGGAGGTTACATATGAATGCAGAGACCTCGACCGTGCTCATGAAATAATCGTTTGAATGAACATGGGTAAACCTATATCCGAGTCTCGAATCCTACACGTTTCTCTCTCTCTCTCTCTCCCTCTCTCTGGGCAAATGTATAAGCTATAAAGTGCATATTTTAAAAGCAAAGACATGCTGTCAAATTAATTGGAAGGTTGTCGTCGTCATTTAAATAGCAACTTACATTTTTCACGAACAAGTGTATATATCAGATATGAAGACTTGAATTTTTGCTATCAAATCGTCTTTCTTCAGATGATATATATCATAAGTAAATGTACATATTTATTGCACTCGAGTTTGCAGTTAAATCAAGAGAGGAAGGTAGAGGCGAGAATAAAAAAAACCTAGTGGTAGAAAACCGGAGGCAGTTTTGTGGCTAGAGAGAAGAATGAATGAGAGGAGAAAAAAGCGACAGCTAGACGTGTATGAAAGGCCTCTTCACAAGAACTCGCAAATATTTTTGCATCCTGGATGAAAACTCGCGTAAACCGGCGCGAAGTGCTTGCTCGTCCCGTTCTGCTTCATATTGGAAGAACGTAAGAGGATCCTCCCAGTATGAGCTCCATAAAAACGCGTCGCTTACCTAGCTTGCTCTCTTCCGGCAGTTTGCATGCGGAACACTGTTCCGTTATTTCTTCTCTCTCTCTCTCTCTCTCTTTCTCTCTCTCTCTCTCCCTCTCTCTTTCTATCTCTTTTCGTTTTTAATTCTCGAAAGTATTAGCGAGCGTATTGTTGCCGTGAAACACGTACAAGTGGGACAAACATGGCGAACAACTCCTGTAGGTACCTGCAGGGTCCAATACAGGAGTCTAGTCGATAAAGCTGCTTCCTCTCGTCCTTTCTCTCTTTCTCTTTCCGCTGTCTCCGTCTTCTTCTCGTCTCCAGCCTCTTCCAAAGCCGCAGTCCGCGGTTTACTGCTGCCAAAGAAATTTTTATCGGCGAACTTTATGCTCGCCTCGTGAAGTCTGAATGAGTGTTGAGTGACTCGCGAGATGGCTGTCAGGTGACAGTTGATTGTTCGAAAACCAGCCGATATGAAATTTATGGGAAAAGAAAACGAACGTACGCGAAAGCTAATTTATAAAGCATGCCGAGTTGAATGATATAAGACAGGATATTAGTTGGAGAATTTATATGTTTTAACTTTCCATCGGATGTATCCTGTTGCTTTGTCAAGCTCTCTACTGAATATTGATCGCAAGACTAAAAGTTATCTCGTAGTTTACAGGTTGTGCTAACCAGCACTACATGAGATGCTTCTTTTGAAAGTGATATACGCGACAGGAGAAATAGTATGAATTTCAATGAGGCAACAACAAGATGCGATTATAAACTTTTTGTTTTGAAAACTTTATTTTAAAGTAGCGATTTTTTTACAAACTGTCGACATCACCGTTTTTTAAATAGATAGTTTAATGCAGAAAAAGATCGTTATTTTAAATAGTAATTCACATATACAAAAATCATCACGATACGAATTTGGAATAATAAGAATAAATTTAATTAAATAAGGAAAATTCTATATTCGATAAAAAACGAATATTGTGTTTAAATATTTATATTCGATTCTGTAAACCGCGCGCCAAAATTTTGTTGGATCTTGAAACGCAATCATAAGCAAAATCGCAGTAGTAATATTATTTATAAAATTGACTTTAATTAATTATATTTAATAACTTTGAATAAGTTTAATAAGAATATTAATAATTAGATGTTAATAAAAATCTCTTAAATCTATGAATAGTTTATTACGAAAAATATTACCTCAGCCTGAATAAAATCCGTTTTGATCGAATGTAGGATTTTTCTTATATAATTATAAAAATTACATTATAAAGAATTCATTTAATGACACAGTTAAATATAAAATTTTTGAGCAATAAATCAACTAAATTGCAGAAATCTTTATTCCTTATGTCACTGCAGTTAACAAAATCCTGATATATATCGAGATTAAAACGATATGATCGTATCTGTACAATTGAAAATTTGGAATTGATTTATCGATGTGTAAATTGTACACTCACTGAGTTGTGAGTTAATTATTACGACACGCTCTTCTCTCAAGTTATTCTATATATATTCACACACACACACACACACATATATATATATATATATATATATATATATACACATATATATATATACTAC
>NW_012130067.1:1883717-1885691 GCF_000143395.1 Atta cephalotes | reverse complement strand
CTATATATATCACACACACACACACACACATATATATATATATATATATATATATATATACACCATATATATATATATACCATATAGTAATGAGTATACATGAAATTTATATGGTTTAGATCGATACACGACGTCTTGTCGGTCGTGGTGTACCATATACATCATTTCCTCTCACAGCATCCCAAGAGTATAATTGAAACAGAATAGATCCCCTTTCGAAGCAATAGTGAATCGTCCTTGTCTAGTGTCTCTTTGTCGATTTTCGCCCTCCCGACCTTCGTCCCTGCAATAGTCAGCAATGTATGCGATAGAATTATTATTTTTAGAAATTTAATATCTATGTATCTTACATCCACGCTGTACATGTATCTATTTTATTAATGGGCTGCAGTATATATCATAAATCATAAATTAAACGTTTATTAAGGTAATCATTAGGCGATCATTCAGAATCGTGTCAAATGTAACAATGCCATTGAAGATCGCAAATTGTCTGCATTGAGCTCTTCGTATCTGATTTCAATCAACGATATCATCGTACCATGTAACAATTGAACGCATTTATAATCAATTACACGTTTGAAGTCTCCAATTAATAACACTTTATTTATGTGTTATCCGATATAATCGTCTAAAATTACAAATATTCGTGCCTCTTTTTTGTATTGTTAAATTTCATTACAATATTCTTCTCTAAGTTTTTTTAAAAGTTTTTAAACTTTTTTTAAAATATACAATTGCACTAGTTGAATTGTTTATACACGAGTGACAATCAACAAAACGCAAATATCATAGCAATGTGACTACAATGTCGTTACGTTATTATATTGAACGCGTTAGTGTTTGAATGAACCTTTATGCACTGCGCATGTCGTACGCAACGCACGTGTCGCAGTCAACGGTTTGCCGACGAGTGCAAACGCCTCGCCATGACCTAGGTAGCCGATCGATAATCATGGTGAAAAGTCCGTTGGGTGAAAATAGTGGAACCCCATCATATTGTTCGAGCAGGAAAAGAACGCGCTTAAAAGCGGGCGAATTTACTAAACGATACACAAAGGAACTTGTGTAACGAAACAGAAGCAGAGCGCGAAGAGATGAATTATGTTTATCAAGTTATATTCTCATTTTACACAAATAATTTTACATTAGTAGTTGAGTTCCGCGGATGAGCATTTTGTTTGCAAGTTTGCTGGCGCGAGAGCTGTTGTAAGACGTGTCAAGTAAATGAGGATAAGAATGCGAATATGGTTAGCACTTATAATAGAATTTTTTCTTCAATAAATTTTAATTAGTTTTATACGAAAAGAAGAAATAGATTTTGCTGAAGTATCTAAAAATTTAATAGATGTATGTAGATCTGAAAATAATTTTATTGAATCATCAAAATTATATAGACATTGCTGTAAAAAGTTTTAATTCAAGCAACCAATTTGAGTGACCAAAAAAATTATTTTAATGGTTGGGACAAAATTATTTTCAGGTCTACAGCTAGCTAAATGTTTAGCAAAATCGTTCTTCCATATAATAAATCTTAATTAAGAGACTAGAGAAGAATATGTATGTCAATATAATAGTTAAATTTAAGGAAACATATTCGGAGCATTTGATCTGTATACGCGTTTCACCCTTGCTTCCTTTATCGACAACAATCACCTCTTTATTGCAACGTGGGCCTATAATGCCTCACTTTCCACGTCGATCTCGAATACTACACTGTATTTGCTCGATTCCTTTTTCGACCGTATTTTCATCGGCGCGTACATTTTGCATACATTTTGTGCGACTACGAGCCAGATGAAAAAGCTCAGATCGAAACGATAGTTCGACAACGGGTGGCTTTATGCACGGTATAAATGTGGCAGTGATTCACGCATACATCTCATAGGGGCGTCATAAAAGAGAAAAAAGTACGAACACCGGGGAGAGAGAGAGAGAGAGAGAGAGAGAGAGAGAGAGAGAGAAGAAGAAGAC
>NW_012130067.1:1879527-1883697 GCF_000143395.1 Atta cephalotes | reverse complement strand
GAGAGAGAGAGAGAGAAGAAAAGCTCGAACTTTTTGGGCACTTTTTCTCGCGGCTGAAAGCAAGCTTATTCATATGTAAGGAAATATGTACATCCGTTCGACTTTACTTTTGATATTCGACCGGAGGTCTACGGTTACGCGCTGTGAGAAATACATTTTAAAGCATCCAATTGACAAGGTACATCAAAAAATCTCCCAATCTTTCCGCGGGATTTGATTTTTATTGAATTCAATAAGATTGGAATTGACAAGCGTTCGTAGTGCTCATGTTATTTATGTCGTACGCTTCTCATACGCTTATAGCTATTTTAAACCGATAAAACTGGATAGTGGAGTTCAGATAAATAATTATTTCTGCAGTTCTTTTAACTTTTTATTATTTTTATCGAGTTTCGCAATCGAAATTGGGAAGATAAGGTATTCGTAGAATTGCTTTTTTTTACGCTGTATACATTCTATAGATTTAAAAATGGTTGTAGTTAAATATTTTTTTAAAAAAGATATCTCTCTCAAAATGTTGGAAACAATAATATACTCAGGTGCAAAAATACTATTTCGCTTTGTCCAATCATTCGGATAGAAAGTAGGAGTGATGTTATTTGTATTTCATGCATATTTTCATGAGTCGATCATAATGCCTTTTTGATGTGCATTCCACACATATTTCTTCGATATAGTTTCGTGAACAATTACAATTTAAATATTTTTTTTTCATATAATAACAGATAAAACATTGGGATAATGGAATAACGTGAATGACTGAGGTAAGGAATAAACTGAAAATTATGTAGGGAAGATTGAAGAAAGGAACTGAAAATATTGTCCGGAAGATAAAAAAAATAATGGGAAGCAGAACTTGCTATCAAATTGTTACAATCGCGATATCGCGATTGTGGATTTTCATGCTTCCGTTGTGAAACCTTTTTTATTTCAATTGCCTTGAAATATTTTGCGTATAAAATGAAGATAAGTAATGATATTAAAACAGTAGCAGAATAAAATTTCTTTAAATAAGTAATTGTATGTGTATATACATATATATAGAGTGAAAAATGTCCACGAATTATATAGCGCTATTCCTGATAAAAAAAAACTGACTCTATTAAAATTTTCGCAATAGTTAACGACATATTAATTTCTATTGCTGAATAAACGAGTGAAATCGACGCACAAGACAACTTTTGATATTTTTCAGTGTTCTTTATGAAATATCTTAAAGATAAGCTCTTAAAAATTTCTTGAGGCGGTCATATGTGTCGATTTTAAAGATTCTATTTATTGGGTAATTAAAACAAAGTTAGAAAATGATTCATAAGATTTTAAATTCAATTTTTTAGGAATAGCTATATGATTTATGGACACTTTTTAAGTTACATCCTGTATACATATATAAATATATTATATATACACATACATTACATTATATTACATCATAATATACAATATACGTATATAATACATAACATACACAATAGTTACAAATACAACTGCATAAAATAAATAAGAGGAAAATTCAAGAAAAAGATGAACTTTTGAAATTCTGATAAAAAGAGGCAAGTGAATACGATGCCTACTAAACTAATAAGTCTAATTGAGGGCGCCACGAAGGAGAAAGGATTTATCGTTCTGCGTCGTGCGCGCCCGCTAATCCGTTTCCGACGAATTATGCAACGCCAAGTTGCAGTCGGCCGAAAGGATGCCCGTTTTCGCTTCTATGAATTAATAAACGCGAAATATAAGGAAACGCAAGCTACGACGAAAATATCATGTGATGTCTCATTTCCTCATTAATGAGAGAACAATTATACAACCATCGATCCGAGACATTATTTTAATTGTATTCATTCTATTACACTCGTTTTCAGTTAGTAATTGAAATTCCTCTCTTCGCGATAAAGCAGTCGATCGAATTTATAATGAAAATAATTAATCGGTTTATTATTATAAGAAGGAATGATAAGAAATAGATGTGGTGAATAAGTGTTTTCCGCATTTGTTAACCGGTGTCTGATATACAAATAAATGCCATTACAACACATCTTACCAGTCGAAGAAATTCCACAGGCACGCGAACATGTTGGTTGTACGTTTCCCACATAGAATGATACCCTCGTGCGTTTCTTGTGAATTCTTCCAAATCGATCACGATTGTAGGTCGATGAAAATCCTATTTTTTACATTTTCGCACATATAATCAAGTTTACCATCGATCGCGCACTCGGGGGACTCGCTCTAACTTTCCTCTCCGTTTTCTGATCGGCATTAAGCAGCGTGTGTGTGTGTGTGTGTGTGTTGGAGTGTTATCCGTTAGTTTCAACGAGTAACAGGGTTGCAATGTCATATTTAAGCTGACTGATTACACTCTCAAAGTTCGAGCGGTCCATCAGTCCATCAGATATGTACTTCCAAAGTAGTACAACCCGGAAATGCACAAATTTTATCAACCGTTTGCTCTAACGATCTGCCAATATTAAAACGATATAATGAATAATAAAGCATCGAAGCACGCGCGCGGGAGGCTTGTTGCGTAACGTTACACATGTCTCGACGTGTACACGTTGTGTTTCTGTGAGCTTCGCATTCGCCCTCACCATGAAACCCGTGGCAATTAATCGGCTAATTCTAAAGCGGAATAGCAAATTACCTGTCGCGCGAAAATGTCGTTTGCCTCGCAGCAGGACGTACAATCCCGTATTAATACAAACAGCCCCGCGGGAAAATGACATACATTCTTGCTGCATTTTCCCTCGTGATATTTTGCAAAAATAATCCCACGGGCGCGGAGAAAACTCATACAAGTTCCTGCGAAAAGGAATGCCGGATGTAACGTTGTCGTCAAATGTTACCAGAGAAATACATTTATATGTATTCGCTTCTGTGAAAGAAACGCACGACCGATCGTGAAAAGTTGGGAAACGAATTAAAAGTGAAGTTTGCCCCGTGTCGCCGCCGGTGATAACCACTTCGGAAACTCGCGTAAACTTGTTATACAGAGTCTATCACCGTTTATCGAAGGTTGCATGCATTTGTGAAAATAAAGGTGCACTGCAGCAGCCGTCTCGTCTACGTCGCTCCGGAGAATTTAAATTTATGATGTATGTGCCGTATATACGTACATAATACTTAAATTTTCCCGGAAATGAGCATCTTCGACGCAGATTCGACGGGCTCGTCGAGGAGAATCCTCTCGGAACGATAAATCGATCATAAACTCATTTAAACGGTCGACGATGTGCACCAAGACATATTAAAAGCTGTGTGACAAGTTTTCCCGCAACTATGCTGCAAACTACTCGATGCTAGTGTCGATGTTCATTAAATTTTGATGTAGCGTGTAATAACAACGGAATAATAAACATTTCATCGAATAATTGAATCTTTCGTTTTATCTATTGCAATTCTCGTTGATTTACAATGGAGAAAATTGACTTCTTCACGTAAAATTTTCTCTTCTTTTCGATGAGAAATAAAATCTTTCCTTCTATATCTCTGGAGATATAGAAACGATATTGAAACGCGATACAGAAGAAATCTGCTCTTGTATATTCTTTATCCTTCTCTTAAACGCGTATAAAATACACAGGTGCGAATACTGAAAATTACGTCAAAATTATGAGAGACTTCCGATAGATAAAATACTATATTCTATGTACTCAACACAATATCGCCAGTAATTTGGCGATGCTTGTTAACTTGTTGGATAAAAAAAGGAGAAGTACTATCTTCTCATCGCATTATCGCCTCTGCAAGCGACGTAATGTATTCGGCAGCGTGTAAAGCGTGCATCGAAAACAGAGTTGCCGGAGTTGCTAGTCGAATACATGAATAATCAGGTCCCACTATGTGCGCAACTAACGCTCTCGGTAACAACGTCGGTTTTATCAAAAGGTTGTTCATCGTACACTACGAGAAGCGAGAACTTCTTAGAATTTTTTCTTTTTCATGCAAAATATAAATTCCCGTCGTCCAATTACTTTCGCTCGTGGAAGCGTAACCCGCATCGTTTGGATTGCGCTGATTTTTTAATAGCTTCCCCGTGTAATCTCTTTAACCTTTTAGATAATCTTTAAAAAGATAGTTTTACACACACACACACATACACGCACACACACACGCACACGCACATATACATATGTATATATATATATATATATATATATATATATATAT
>NW_012130067.1:1874097-1878177 GCF_000143395.1 Atta cephalotes | reverse complement strand
TATATATATATATATATATATATATATATATATATATATATATAAAGCGAGCATGATAATGCCAAACATAATTTTTTTACTAAGTTTATTATTCCGTCGGCAAAAATAAATTACAATTCAGTTTGACTTAATGAACAAGAATTTTCAATGTTGCGCAAATGAAATCCTGATGCTATATAAATATATCTCTCTCGTTTCTTTTCTCTCGAATAAAAAAAAAATAAAGTAGCGCGATACAAGTAAATAACAATTACGCTTAAATACCACATCCTTTGGATTTGAACTCTATCTTTCTCAAACGAGCAAATTCCCTATTCCGTTTTTGCCGTGTCACACGTTTCGCATCGGCGAAACCGTAAATACGTGGTTTCACTCGGACTATTTTCTTGATTAAAACATCGATTGAGACAGACGGCCAACGCCGTGACACGAGCCGCAAATTCGACAACTCCGTTCGAATTACCAAATCGCAGATAGGCGTGCAGTAACGTTCGAATAAAATCAACGAATTGTCGAATCAATTTGACGCGAATGCGGAAACAATGAAGCCACGCTCGACGAGGTTGTATTTAATGATAAAACGCATTAGTCGCGGGCGTATCGTGCGATTATTCCAACCTGTTCTCTATTGTATCTCACGCCCCTCAATCCTCAATTCTCGTCGCAGGATATTTTCAATCCTCTTCGAGGAATGAAAATATTTCGATTGGCATTCGTTACATATCGCAGCGACGAGCAAATAAACGCGGAACGAGGGAAAAGTTGAGGCTTTTGAGAGATTTTTTGCATTTTTTATAGAATTCCTTCCGCGTACGACCGCGTCGAATTAATACGCCCTAGCGACACGCGTTTTGAATATGATGATCTGAATATTGCAGACCTTCATTTCAACGAAGGCCGATTGTTCGTCGATTCCCACGAGTCCGTTCGCATCGCCCTTGGCCTTCCACGATCAACCCTTTCCGAATTACCGCGTACGTTGCTCTTCCGGATGAACTTTCGGAGCAAAAATTGAAGCGAGACTCCTCGCGATGTGAACGTTCATGTAAAATTTTTCATGGTCCGAACGATTTTTCTGCGAATTTCTAAAAGATCTTCGTAGATAAATCAGAAAAAATTAATTTCTCGAACGTATATGACTATCATCGATAAAAATGTCTATGATTAGGTATACTTTCTATTTGCTGACACAAGCGAAATGTCGTTTTATCTTTGTTACTCATTGAAATGAAGAAGGCTAGAATGATGCTTGTGTGGACTCGTGTCATCAAATAAAAAGCACCCAATGTTCGTTGTTTTTTTTTCCTTGCATTTTTAATGGTACAATTTCTACAAATTGTTTTCGCGAATACAATGCGAAGAGCTTCTGAAAGATTATTACCGGTAATAAAAATCGTAATAAATGCGTGGATAATATATGGAATGCTATTAAGATGTACATTATCACCGCACATTTAGTAAATGATCCGTTTCCAATTCTACGTTTTATTTCACAAATGGCGAACTTAAATTGGACATTAAAAGGAAATCGGATAATTAAATTTAGCTCGAAGTATACGTGAGAACAAAATATTTAGAAATATTTCATTGATGAGGACCAATGCCACGGGTTCACGGGGATGATTTTCATATTTAATCGCTGCGATAAGAAATTCCCCTCTAACTTGTATCTGGAGATCGACCGTGGACACTCGCGAATGATTATCACCCAGGGTTCGAGGACACCTCGGAAGATGATTCCCCTGAGCCGACCGGTGGATCGACGATCACGTGCTGGGTGTCGCGGGGCGACGTCCGCGCGTCGCGCTCGACGCTCGCTACACCACCACTTCCACGACGCCGGCGAGATGGCGAGGCTCGTCTGTCCGATCGCGCGCGCGAGACAGACGGCTCACGGCAGTCGATCGCCCTCGCCGAGGTCACGGGAGGACGCGCCGGAAGCAACGTGCGGCAATTATTATCATCGATTGTTATCACTATCCCGGCATCAGCTTGGGTGACAACGGCGGCGTGCCTGCGGGCTCGCACTGCTCCCAGTCGCGAAGGATGAAAGGGTGAAAGCGAGGGCGGCGGACCACGCCGTGCCGGAGATACTCTGTTGCGGAGTACGCCGCGCGACCGTGCCGGGCTATCCCGGCGAGAAGGGGCGAAAATTCTGGGGTTCTACCCGACTCGTAGCGCGGCGAGGGCCCAACTGGCATGCGCCTTTGCCACCCTCCCTCTCGCGCTCCCGTACACTTCCGCCACCGCCACCGCCACCGCCGTCGCCGTCGCTGCCGCCACCGCTGCCGCCGCCCCTCACCACGTTCGTCGAGCTGCTACTATCCCAGTGCGTTCTCTTCGTCAGTACACTATGGTCTGGGGTGGAGGAGAAGGGGAGAATACAGCGCCACGGCTTTCGCTCTCTCAGTTTTCTCTGTTCCGATCACCCTTGCCGCCACCAAGCGCGAGCGGGTGCGCGTGTGCATCCCCTCCTCTCCCTCTCCCTCCCCCCCCCCGAGAATCGCCGACGGCGCATTGTCCTTATGAAGGCATCTTTCGCGATACGTGCATCTACCCTATGATAACGGGTTATCTTGTAGTTTTAAGAGGGAAATGTGATATGCGAATATATATATGTATAATATCTTAGAAAATTTTCTCAAAGATGATGGATGTGTATAATATAAAAAAAGATTCTAGTGAAAGATTCTTTCACATTTCACTTTGCACAATTATGAATAGTATGTTTCTCTCATAAAAATAAATAATTTTTACATTATCTCGTGCGTGAAACAAAATCTTTATATCTTATAATCAAGATGGACAAAATTGATAAAAAGACTGAATCTAAGACTGAAAATAAAACTGATTTCATTCATTATTCTTTCTTTGTGTTAATATAATTTAAAATAAAAACATTTTACGAATTATATATTTAAATAACTACTTTTTTAATGTAATAATTTAAATAATAATTTAATATTCTATCTTTTCATATTAAAGCTTAAAAAAAATTTCGCTTGCGGCGTGTCAAAGGAATGTCCCTCCCTTAACAAATTTTTGTCAATGGTAATAATTAAAAAATATAAAAAGATAAGAGATGTTATCTGTGAGGACCATCGAACACATCTACAATATAATCAGAAATGATTAAACGCGAAGTGTTTCTTGTAAAAATCATGTACTCAGTACTCAGACATGAAAATTGCATTCCACGACTCGACCATAATTAGGATAGTTAGTTTTTCACTAGTCATGTTTTTCGCCTCTGACTCTGCTGGTGCCAGGGAGCTCACTTTATTATCATCATGTTGTTGAGCGATGAAGCCGTTATGAAGAAGTATTAAAGGGGACTTTTCGGAAATATCATCAGTAATCTTCTTTAAACGACATCTCCTGTTTTGTTTGATCGAGCTCGATGGCAACGAAGTTTCGACTGTGAATGAACAGCGAGCAGTGTGACCTATATAAACGCGTGTGCAAAGCGATACGTTTCACATTGAACAAAGATTGTGCACGAGTGCGATGTCACAGGAAAGTACTATCGGTGAAGAGTTCACTATAGGCCAAATGGCCTATAGTGTTCGCCAGATGAGCTCTCGATATCACAGTATTCATTCCTTTCGGCTTCGGAATACATATAGACATACAAAGTGAAGAAAAAGTGTCAGGACTTCGAATACACATATCAACGACGAAACATTTTTGAAAAAATTTCAAGTAAAAACTTCAAGTAAAAACTTCAAGAGTAGAATGTAATACACTTAACGCATTTTTTTTATTTTATAATATATTTTTTGTGAAATATAACGTTATCGAGATATTTTTTATATTTTTTTCTTTATATTCTTTATATTTTAATTTGACAATTTTCCTCGAATCTTTTTGCATATAAAAGTATTCAAATAGAGTCATAAAAAGTTCAGTACTTGCGAAAAGATATTTTGTATTTTATTGTGACATAAAATAAAATTTAAATAAAAAGATTTTAGAACAAAGCGTAATGCATGTAATAAATATTTTATAATATGCGTTTTTATACTCTTGGTCAAAATTTTTTAATGAGATCGCAATATTTTTGACATAATTCTTTGGTGT
>NW_012130067.1:1869146-1874077 GCF_000143395.1 Atta cephalotes | reverse complement strand
TATATATATATATATATATATATATATATATATATATATATATATATATTTTAACTTCGCATTTAAAGGTACATTAATTTTGAATTATTGAAAATAAAATATCAAAATAATCCATGATTTTGATTTTTACTTTTATGCATATAATGATAAATTCATGGAAAAATTGTATTTAAGAAAAAAATTTGTAATTTGCAATGGTTATGCGTATTTATTTTGAATGTAATTATGCTTCTCATTAATTTGTATCTCACTTTATTATATACATAAAAAATTTGGAACATGGTAATCGCAAAACATGAGTATTTGAGGTATTGCATATTTTATATAAAAATATATTAGAATAAAATATATCGTAAAATATTGACTTTTTAATAATTATGACTGAATATTTTCATACGCAGAATGCTTGAGAGTTGAATTATCTAAACAAATATTAATTCTATTAAAAAAATATTAGTGACGTTTATATATCTGTCATAAAAACAGAATACTCTCTATAAAACGTGTTGCATGGTTTACATATATTTCATTTCAAAATTTTTGTTTCAAAAAATTTTTTTTAATGTTTCATGTTTTTATATATATTTGACTCGATATTTTTATACATGTAAATATATATTGGTACGCGTAACGTTACAGTAAATAATAGAACATAATTTTAATGGTATAATTTATAAACCAAGTTCGATTGATTACAAAAATATTTGATTAAAGATAATGTGTTATTTGAGTAAAGAATCGAACATTTGTATTGTGTTGAGAAGAGTACTTGTAGAATAATAGAATTAATCGTTTCTCATACAAGTGAATTATATAAATCAACAAATCGCGACAGACATGTTACCCTCGAGGTCATCAGGGTGAGGGTAGAGTTCTTACATGTGGTCAGTTTTCAACCTCGATGTCCCCTTTGTTTCCCCATGGCGTAGCAAGTCCGAGATATATTGTCGCGTGACATAAATTCTGCATTCTCTCTACATTCTTAATATCTTCGTGCCACATTTTTCACGACTGACCGCGCATTATTTTTACAATTAGGAAAAATTCGATTGCCAAAGAATACATAAAGGATTCTATATAACGCAATTCTATAATTAATTTCTAAGAGAAATTCAATCCAAATATTGCGATTTCATTAAAAAATGTTGATGAAAGATATTTTATAAAAATGTTATATATAGAATTTATAAAAATTCTACAAAAATATAAAATAATAAAATATTTATTACACTTTCTTCTAAATATTTTTTATTTGAATTTTATAATATTTTACGTCATAATAAAATGTTAAGTATCTTTTCATAAGTATTGACTTTTTATGATTTTATCTAAATATTTTTATATGCAAGAAGATGTGAGAAAAACTATCAAATTACGAATATAAAGAAAATCTTTAAAAAATTTCGTGTCTCATTTTTCGTAATTTTGATCGCGTGTTATTTTTGCAACTAGTAAAAGTTTGATTGCCGAAGAATACACAAAGGATTCTACATAACACAATCTTGTAATTAATTTTTAAGAGAAATTCAATCTAAAGGATGAAAGTTTATTAGAATATCGAGAAATACGACGTTTAATCGGATCCTCGTCGAAAGGCAGCTAATTTTAAACTGTTCAGGGAATTGAAATGTAGTGCAGTAAATCTCTGGGATAACGAACTCTACTGTACAGTCAACCATGCAAGCGCCAGACACCATAGCGATAACTGTATCATAACATGGTTATGCAATAAACAATGGCGCACGCGTTTATTATATAACACACGTGTAATACGTGCGATACGGTCGGTTATCGTTGCACTAATGCGGAATAATGTTGTATGGTGTTAGAGAACCGTAATTTTGCGCGTTTGCCGGCGCAACGAGTCGCATACCTAATATTTAACGAAACGGCGATTCTTCGCTATTTGCTCTCTTGTTTCTCTCGTATAACGAGAAATTCCCTTTCGTTTGATGACCGTTTCTGGTCATACGACTTTGATAATGTTCATACGTCTCGAAGAATGGTGTCGATCCTTTGACCTCGATCGAAATGCAGAAGTCACGTGAAAAGAAGTCGAAGGCACGTATTTCGTATCTCCGATGATGCTTCGCTTCGAGATCGACGTGCCTCGAAAGGAAATTCGAGCGCGATCTTCGAAATGCGAAAGTGTCATCTGAATTCCTTACCTGTCTGAAAGCAGCTTATCGGCGATATCGTTCACGTGCAAACGTTTCCGTTTTAATATTAACGTATAATATAACGTGCTTAACGCGATCGAGGCAAACGCGAATTTTTATATAATTCGATGCAAGAGGAGAGATTAAATATCGAAGCCCATAATAGTATCGAAAATTGAAAAAGTTGCAAACTTTTCTCTCCGCTGAGCTGTTTGGTTAGGTTTGAGAATGACCTTTTATTCCGGTAATATCGAAGTTTTTATCGAGTAGTTTTATATTTCGTTATCCGGTCGGGCGAGCATTCTTCTATAAAGCTACGGATAAACTTTGTAAGCGATATCGTCTTTTATTTGTTAATAACGTACGATATCGTCATATACGGGCGCATTGAGTTGTAAAATGCCATACGAACAGGATAATCCGCCTCCTGCATAATTACATAACACAAAGCGTTTATGAGGTCATGTATATGAAAAGAATAATTTTTGATAAAATCTCTAAAAATTTGAATAGATATAGATTTGAAAATAATTTTGTTGGACCGTCAAAATAATTATATACACGGAGAAAATTTTCTTTTAAAATTTACTCTGAAAATATGGTAGTTGACAGTACAATACAATACAATATTTTAAAGATTTTCACCATGCACTTCAGTAAAATTAATCAAACTTATTTTATATTTTGTTAATTTTATTAATGAATGAGAGAGATTTACATAAAATTCTTCGAAATACAATATTGTCCCACGACTATCATATTTTCAGAGTAAACTCTAAGAAAAATTCTCTCCGTGTAGGACACTTGAGCAATGCTATAAAAAGTTTTAACATTCGAGCAATCAGTTTGAGCACATAATTGTGATGATCCAGCAAAATTATTTTCAGATCTGTATCCAGTTTAATTTTTAGATACGAGTACTTCAGCAAAATCGTTTTTCCGTGTATATATTACCGTATTAATTATACGCTCGCGTAACTGATCCATCTTCTATTTCGTCAGCGTTATCATTGCAGCAGATACATGCAGATCAAGTAATTCGCAAGCTTTCCTGACTCGAAAAATACTTGATATTCACGACGCGCTCTGGGTAGTTATCGCGAAACCGGAGATCACAACGGTAACATCTCCCTTTAAGTCAGTTCGTATTAAATCGAAGCTTCCCTTTCTTCATTATTATGATCCAAAATAATTGAGAAATGAGATAAAATTTATTTTAACATCGTTAACCTTAAAGTGAGTTTTGTCATTCACGACACGTCGTAAATGTTTGAAAAATGTTGTAACGATTAGCGATTGGATGGATTCAAAAATATTGATAAAGATTTTCAAGACAATTATACGCGATCCAAATGTGGAATTGGAAAGTATTAAGGTTTCTCGAACTTGAAAAGCCGTTTTTGTCGATGAAATAATGAACGAATTCTTCTGAAACTTTTCTCTCGTTCCCGTTAAAGTTGACCGCGATGAACTAGTCCACTTTCGCTGCGATAATAAGACAATTTTCTCTAATATCAGAGTATCGAGTGTCTTTCCTCATTCTCCCCGAGTTATTATATTAAATTGAACGCGCGAGGAATGCCGATAATGGGTCATAGTAAGGTTAATATGCTGATATGACTGTGCATACTAAAATATCGTTGCTTAAATATGCACAACGTCCATTATGTCATTAAAACTGAATTCTATATTGCCTTGTCCACTTGCGAAGGCGGATAGTTTTGCTATTTTCTGAGCGCGACGCTAGACCGGCTTAAGCTAACCACACAAAGCGATGCATCGTGGAGACACACCGTTAGTAAGATGCATGACCGCACGCGCGCGGTCATGTAAAAGCTGTGAGACACAATGTGTATATGTGCATGTGCAAGTTCCAGGTCCTCGGCTTGTGGCACCGGGTGCGAGATCTCGTGAAAGATAAATATTGCAGATAAAAGAAAGAATAATGATAACTTGATACACGATGTTATTTATAATGTGATAAACGGTAATTTAGCTTATGATAATTTCCATGCGAAATGACAAATGTGTTCGCAATTCTGAGGTTTAGAAAAATGAAACTTAAGCTTATGGCACATGTATTTTTTTTGCTACTTTTAATAGATTGTTAGACTTATACCACACAGAAGAAAAGTAGAATTTCTAGTAATTTACTAAAAACAATTTAGCAAGAAAAAATGTATCGTGTGCCATAGGTTTAAGTAAAAAGATTTAGATGGAAGGGACCTTTTTTAGGTATTATTTTTAAGTGGAAAAAATTTATTAAATTTTTTAATAAATATTTGTTTAAACATGTAATGACTAAATATTTACTAAATATATAAACATATATTTATTTAATACAAAACCTATTAATTTAAGTATCATTTTTTTACTGAGTAAATATATTTATTTACTGCAAATATTTCGTTAGTACTATTTAAATAAACATTAAATTTATTAAAGTTTAATAAATTTTTTTCAATGTAATAAAATAATTTTTGTAATTGATCTTAATACAATTTTGAATCTTAATATTTCATGTTCTGTTTGGTGTACACATATGTAGTACATCTGTACATACATATGTGTGTGTGTGTGTGTGTGTGTGTGTGTGTGTGTGTGTGTGTGCGTGCGTGTGCGTGCGTGCGTGCGTGCGTGCGTGCGTGCGTGCGCGCGCGCGTGTGTGTGTGTGTGTGTGTGTGTGTGTGTGTGTGTGTGTGTGTGTGTGTGTGTAGTAGTATAGTATATAGTGTAGTACTACGTCGTGTGTACGTAGTAGTACGTACGTAC
>NW_012130067.1:1808602-1869126 GCF_000143395.1 Atta cephalotes | reverse complement strand
TAGTGTAGTTAGTTGTTAGTTGTTAGTTAGTGTTGTAGTGTAGTGTCGTGTGTGTCGTGTCGTGTCGTGTCGTGTCGTGTCGTGTCGTGTCGCGTCGCGCGTTGTGTGTGTGTGTGTGTGTGTGTGTGTGTGTGTGTGTGTGTGTGTGTGTGTGTGTGAAGATAGATTAATATGTATAATCCTGTGTGCATGAATGCGAACTGCAACCGGATAACAAGAGGCGCACGTTTCCGAATGGATATGCGAGGGCCATACGCATAATGCATTCGCATCTATATAACGAGATCCATGCGCACCGGGTTGGGTTATCTCGAAGAACTTTGGCACCTGAAACATGATGCCAGGACGTGCTTTCCTCCGACCCTAAATTGAGATGAACGGGAAGCAGCATACGCCATGTACACAAGGTACATACATTCGTATCAAAGACGGGAAATCCAAATGGTACCGCAGAATCTTGAGAAATCTTCTGAACTTTCAGTATAGCCAAGAGACCTAAATCCTCAATCTTAGTTAAGAATTCTCGAATAAGAATATCTACTTTAATGAAGACTAAATGGAATAATGTTAGCCAATCTTTCGATGGAATAAAAGGTATGGAATAAAAGGAAAATTTTTTTGTTTAATTTAACGACAGATACCCCAAAAATCGAACTTCTTATTCCGGGATGAATCAAGACGAAGATAATTACTGCTCAGTTATTCTCTTTATCTCTGGGAGTATACAAGTTTCGTAGAAATATGCGAGAGATAATCGCTTTTAATCGCAGCAATGAGCTTAAAACAAATACGCTCTGCGTCGAAAGCGGCATAAGAAAGACGGGGCAGACAAACACGCGACGCGTCGACACGGTATTACGTTAAGTGGATTAAAAAGTTGTGCATGAAAATGGAATTAGCGTGCAACAATCCTGCGCGGAGGTGGAATGGATCTAAACGCAGTTAATCAGCCTTCAATCTCTACGTTCAGTAACGTCGCAACGACGCGCATAATTATTCGCTGTATCGTGTCCGCAGATTAATAATCGAAAACCCAATTAAAGCGGTTCGAACAACGTTTGTTCTGGTCTCCGGGACGATCGGTCGGGATTGACTTGGTTGAGGAGTTATCCTCAAATAATATCCCGAATATCCTTCATATATATCATCCCCCGCGGAGCTGAAATGCATTTCCGAGGGATTACTTGTCACCGTGAACAACGATCGTGTCGAGCGACGCGGACTCGCGGAGAATTGTGCCCCGATAATCCGCTGGCCGGAAGATAAAATTTGTTTACCGCCGAGCTCACCGTTCGCCTAAGCTTTTGTATAACCGTCTATCATTCGCGGATATACCACCCATAGCGTGTCACATAGATCGGATACCCTGGCATGGTCTTCTCACTCACACAGAGTTAATAGCCGAATATCCGAACACAAGAGAACACTGAGCCTTTCTCAGTGATCCGATATCACGAAGGGTGCTTCATCTCGCGGAGGAAATAGCACACCTCATGAAAACGATATACAATCTGAACTTAAGTTTATAGACTTCGGGGCAACGTACCGGCCATTCATTACATTTCTCCTCTTTTCTCAAGTAAACCTCAGAAAATATTATTCGTCAATTTTTTTCAAATTTTTTTATAGTTGCTTCTTATATCAAAGTATAAAGAAAGTTGTCATTAATTTTAGCATAAATTGAGTCTTTCAAAGAAATTTTTTTATTTTATATAAATAATTTTATATAAATCTGGTTTTACGATGTTTAAAGTTTTTTTTACAAATGAAAGCGTTTCTTAACTATTATTAACTATTATTTTGTTTCTATATGTATATATCGAGGTTCAAGAAATTGGATGTAGATCCATTCTTAAGAAATATTGCTTTAAATCGAGTATTTGTATAAAATAAAAAATTTGTTTTTTAATTGAATAATTAAATTTAAGCTAAAATTAATGATAGATGTCTTCATACTTTGACATAAGGAACCATTGTAAAAAATTTGAGAAAAATTGACGTTCCCTGAGATTTACTTATCAGCATCTTTGACTTGTCTGGCGGAAAATTACGACATAGCAAATTCCAGCGCCTACTAGTGTAACGGAATGCGAGCCGTTAATCTTTTTCGCTGAATTTCGTTGCATGTGCGATGATCATTTAGAATCCGTATCCGAGCTTTAGCCATTTTTCAGTTGTTAAGGATCATAAATAAAAAAATTAATGAAATAAATAAATAGAACGATATCATAAATAAATAAATAGAAGAATGCAGATATATATAGGTTGCGTTTGGATATATACGACCAATATCTGAAAATCTTTAGTTCACGTTACGTATATTATAGATTTTTACTGGCAGTGTATATCCAAACATGATCCTAGCGAATTATCAGTTTTTGTGATTTCTAAATATCTCACTGCAATTAGCAATTCACTCAGTGTTCTGTTGAAATGTCCCTGTCGAAATTACAATTTGCGTATGTTAATAATTAATGCATGTTAATTCGCAGATAAATTCACAGATAAATTCACTCGTGATTGCCCGAAAATTTATTTATTATGAGAGATATAATTTCAACTTTCAGAGCTTGAACCTGAATTTTCATATTTTTGAGATATTTTTATTTATCGAAGCTCTGATGTGAATGATATACATATATTGTACATAATATTTGAATCTGTGAAACTAACTCAATATTTTATTAATATAAAAAAAAAAGATAGTTCCAGCGCTCTTTTCACAGCACAATTCCTTAAAAAAATATATAAAGAATTCCACATTTTTAGACTGAAAAATCAAAATTGAAAATATACCATGTTAACTTCGCGAGAATCGAACATGATTCTCCTTCCTCCCCACGTCTAAAGTAGAAGAAAAAAAATATTTTCACTTTTAGCTATATTTCGGATTAGTATTGCTCAAGTTGTACCAATATATATAACTTGAAGAATAAAATTCCAATAATTATTGATTTTAATAGACTTTAAATGTAGAAAACATCACGGCATTTGGAAAAAAATATCGTGCTGATAATTTATCGCAATTCCAGTGACATTTCTCGTTAGTTGTAGCAAAGTTTTTTGCTCTACAATCATTTTTACTTAGAGTTCTAACTGCTACTTTCTCAATTTTAATATAATGATTTTTTAGTATAAAAAATGCAGAACTTTTTTATTTTTATAAAACTATATAAAAAGCTATTGGAACTGATAATTTTTTTTGCATTAATAAAATGTCATGCTTCACAAGTCAATATCAAACATCTGTGAAGTTAAATATAATAACATAATATTTAGTAATATTTAGAGATCAATAAAGTCATGTATAGGTACTTTTTGCCGAGATAACAAATGAATTTGTCCCAATTATTTCCATCATAGTGCTATCATAATATTGTAGGTAATTCATGAGAATTATAGTCGATTGCAAAAAAATCATGAGTATTCATAGACTGCTATGTTCTCAGTCGTAAAAGCGTACTAAGAAATTTACGTCGTTGCTGCGCGACGTCTTCGCGTTCATGGAAATGTTGAAAAATTTTATGAACAGACGCGCATCTGGAAGCTTTCAGCCTCACGTGATAGAAAGATGCGGAGATATTTCGCCGGACAACAGACATTTCCATGAGCAGTGAAATAAAGGGCGAGATGGCCCTTGGGTATCGTCCCGGTCCCAGTGACGCATGGTATCGTTCAGGATTGGCACGAAACGATTGGAATAGAACATATAACGATCGGAATAGCGTAGCGCCCTGGGCGAGCGATGCCACGACTGACCGATAAGATCCGATAGAATAGAAACCCTTTTGCAATTCTCTCTTTCTCTCCCCTTCTATTACATTTCCGTCCGCTTGGTATTTCCTCTCACCAATTCTTCGCTTTCTCGTTCAGGTGCAGTTTCGGTGGATTCTATCCGTCACTTGGACTTCGCATTTGCGACTCTCGTTATTAACTGCACTTTGTACAGCGTAATGTTCGCACGTAATTATGACCTGATATTTCTAATGGACTGAAGAATTATTGCGATCTTTGATGAATTAAAGATAAAGTCTGCCTTGTTGGAAGACTCACGAATAAAAGTTAATGGGAGATGAATAATTTCATTCATCGTTTATAATTAATAATTTCCCGATAATTACGTTTACTTTACATGTCGCTAATCTCCCATTAACTTCTTTTCGCTAATCCTTCAACAAGGAAAACTGAATTTTTTTATTCATCGTAGATCGTAATAATTCTTCAGTCCATTAAAAAAGTTAGATTATACTTTGTAGAGATTAAACAGGTGGCGAATGAAGATAGCCTTACATTTGTACATGAAAAGAAAACAAATTAACTTAGGTATCAAAAAATTTAATTATATTCTCTAAATTTGAATCAGCAGGTAGTCACTGATCCAATGGCTTAAATGGCACTGTATAATCAGTAAAGTTCAACTAAAAAAGAAAGAAAGTTTAAATTTAAAAAGCATTATATAATTAAAATACCGATATTCGCACGTTAATTTCAATCTTCCAATATATTCAATTTATATTGAATTTATATGCACTAAAACAAAGTTATAATAGATTACATAATGAAAATTAGCTAGATTAGGGATCTCACATTTTATTCACTAATTATCAGTGGCACATTTGGCACTGATATCAGTGATTATCCACTGATTCAGATTTAGGAAGATAGAAAATAATTTTGTTAAATCATTAAAATAATTATGTAGGCAATTCAAGCATAATGAATAATACTGCAAAAGTTTTGACATTTATTAAGAATTAGCATATCCAAAATTATTTTGATCTGTATAATATCAAACTAAACTTTGAGATACTTTAAGAAAACTGTCTTTCCCATGTAGAAAAGTAAATGCTGAATCAAATCACAAACAAATGCGCCTAATCTCTACATCTAATGTCGTGTCTCGTTTTATTGCTTCGTCAAAGATCGATAAACTCGCTTTTTCGGGTCAGAGTTTCCGGTGTCTCCAACGTGTTTAATTTCACGCGTGACTCAATTTCCACGTCGAAGAAAACCGAGAGAGCGCAGCCAGTGGAAAGACACGGCGTAAATTTTCACACTGCAACCGACAGGCTGAGGATATTTAATCCCGGAGGTGAGACGTGACGAAGTGTCCGGAGTTCGCGATAATTTCGTCGTGAAGAGCGCATTTTTCTTTCATCGTCGTCATCGTCTTCCCGTGCCCTATCGTTTAATGGCACATGGACGACAGGTGGGAATGGTGCCTCAGAAAGGTGGAAAGAGAAATGGGAAACGGAAGCGAAATTTCCACGAGAGTAAGCGAAACCCGTCCAAGTCGAACCTATTGCGGTCGGCAGGAACGAAGGATTTGGGACAAAGGAGAGCAAGAGCGAAGAATTGGCGCTTGAGCGTGATGGATAACGAGGACGTTAATCACATGTTATCACTCGTTCGTGAAGGAAGACGTCTATGTCATAGGGAGAAAGGAAGAGAGAAAAAGGAAACGAGGATTTACACGTGTGTTTCTGACACTCCATGACATAACTCCACCTTTTCGTCATAAGATATATTATTCCGCAAGCTCAAGAAGATCGTATGTAAATTCAGGAAATTCCAAAATTCAGAATAATAGAAGTTAAAATCAGAAATAACTTTGATAATAAAACAAACTTAGAAATCAAAGCCTTACACGGTTTAGCTGGAGCTTAAATGCTTGTATGATTCTTATGTGAATTTATATACTACGCATGTAGTTCTTAGAAACGCCGAAATGATTTTTCGTTCTTGAAACGCTAACTCCATTAAACTACTGCAGTAATATCACGGATTAAATTGAGCAATTTAACAAATTTTTGATGCTTATTCGCATCTTCGAAACGAACTTAATAATGTTGAATTGACATAATAAAATCTGTAAATAATTAATTTTTATTGCGAAAAATATTATCTCGGAGTCGTCAGGAGTCGAATCTGGATCTCTTGCATTCCGAGCGAGCGTTCTAACTCTCTAAGACTACTGAGAAGTTAGCGTCTCAAGACCGAAAAATCATTTCGGCGCGTGTTTCTAGAGAAGAAGAACTACATATATAGTATATAAATTTACACAAGAATCATACAAGTATTTAAGCTTAATCCAGCTAGACTGTGTAAGGCTTTGATTTTTATCATAGTTTGTATTATCACATATACGGTCCTATAATATATTATTTTGATAATAAAATTTTCAAAATTTTATTTTATATTTTGCAAAGTACGATGTGTCATGTAGATATTACAATCGTTCATTCATACCAATTTAGGAATAAAAACGTGAATATTCATACTGCTGTTTATAAATTAGTGTAGATGAACGATTGTATTTTATGTATGATACATCATATGTATAAACTTTTTTACTGACGACTGAAAAGTGTCAAAAATAATTTTGATATTTTGAATTTTAAAATATTTCTGATTGCCATTTTACAATTAGAATTCTATAAATAACAGGATATGCTTTTGGAGAGTTTAGTCTTTATTAAATCATAACAATTTTATTACATTACACAACTTCATTAATAAGCTTGGCAGAAGATACCATAATTAAAACGGATATAATTACAAAAAAGATTACTATCTTAAGCATCAAGTATACAGCCGTATTATAAAAATAACTCAACTAAATTTTGACGAGTAATTATACCGTGATGGCATCCCCAAGGAGCGAAATTCAAGTAACAAATACGACAAACAAGAAGTTGCTATTATAGTATTATACGTACAATTGAATTTTCTTCTATTATCGCAGAAGAGAAACGAGAGTGTAAGCTTCGAAGAGCGAGATAGCAAATGCGTTTCGCCGTTTCGATGGGAAGGGATGAAAAAAGGAGGAAAGGATAAGGGATGAAAAGTAATGGCGCGACGAGACTCTCGGCGCCATTATGGTGGAGACGCTACGGCAGATAAACTTGCGGCATGTACACAACGCCCGCGACAGCGGGGTTCCGTTTTACGGAGTATTGCGAGATATGTTTTGCGAATAGATACCCTGCAGAAATTACGACGAATCGACCCACATGGAAATTAAAGCCAAAACTAGTCGCCGCAAGCGAAAGGTGGACTATCAAGACGCGCGGAGGGCGACCTGGTTACAAAAATTAATTTCGCACTCCTTTGTTCGCGGGTAACGCAAAAATCATAAAATTCCTGACGGAATATTGCTCGTAAGTTGTGACAGAACATTAATCATAGACTCGTTCTTTTATTTTTTATCTTTCCCTCGACAGAATTCAACCAGATTTGTCGCGTGAAGTCGCGATATCAGAACAGTGTTAGAAACGTATCCAAACAATAACTCTCGGACAACGCGCTGCCATTTATCACAATTCATTTGTCCAATTACTTTGAAAACGCAACGGTTGTTACGATTATTACTCGCTGGCATCGAGTTTATTCTACGTATAATAAAAGCGATATTTTCCTTCGATTCCTCGTTCGTAATGTTTCTGCAATAGTAAGGTATTACTCTCTAAATCTGAATCAGTGGATAATCACTGAGTCAGTGCCAAGTATGCCACTGGTAATCAGTGAATGAAATGTGAGATCCCTAACCTAACTAATCTTTATTACGTGATTTAACCTCGTTTGAATGCATAAATTTAATGAATATGGTATTGGAAAATTGAAATTAACATGCAAACCAGTATTTTTGTTGTATAATAAATAATGCTCAAACATTCTTCCTTTTTTAGTTGAACGTTACTGATTATTCAGTGCCAAGTATGCCACTGGGTAATTAGTGACTATTCACTGATTCAGATTTAGAGAATAATTATCCTTATTATAGTATGCCTTTAAGCCAACTAGCATTATTGCATTAATTATTAAATAAAAAACTGTAGTTTTATTTTATCTGCTTAAAATCAATATCGAAATCAATATTTTTCCACTATTTCTTTTTTATAATATTTCTTTAATTAAAAAATATTAATGTTTTATAAGTGTGTTCCTCCAAAGAGCTGGCTCTATTAATGTGCCCCCAATTTATGTGCCTATCCACATTTGACTCATTTTAACATATACTTACTAAGGCAGATAAGAGATATAAGCTACTTGTTTAAGTTAATATTGCATAACTCATTATTTTAATTATTACTTATGCAATTTCAATGTATACTCATAACAACGTTATGAGTAATACATGACATAATTAATTAAATTCAATAAAGACAAGTTCAAAATCTTGCCAACTATCTATTGGACTGAACTATCACGTTTCCTTTAAATTGTGATGTTATTTTTCGAGAAATATTTACTATACTTTAATAGTTAAAAAATAAAATATTCTCTTTGATATCATATACATAATTTAATTTAATAAAAAAATATCTTTTCTTACTTATTTGTGCTAGCTTTTTATGGTTTATTTAAATTCAAAGGTACACTAATAGGGACAATTACTCTAAACATACATACTACATATATATTTCGCACGACCACATACATATATATTTTTCACGAACGGTATAGGCCACATCACAGTTAAGAAAAAAACAAATCACTCGAGTATCTGAGTTTATAGGATGTTCGTCTAACAAAAATTTCAACGCGCAGTGCAAGATTTAGTGTGAAGCAACGAGGAAAACTCAGAGTTCCTTCCAGAAAGAGAGGAAGGTGGAGCAAGTTCTTCGACCACTTTCTTCAAACTCCTCGGCATCCTTCTTACTTTCATCATTAATACGAACTGCGTCGATCTAATTTCTGGGTTGGTTATGTACACGAATGAGAGCGGGGTTGCTGTATCAAAAATGTGATTATGTGCCACATTAAACGATGTCTGTGGTATTTTCAGTCATCATTTTCGATAACGACTCTCGCAAGATGAAGCACTTAATGCAAACAAGAAGATTGAAAAAAAGAAGAAATATCTCGTGAAATGTTTACCACAAAATTTATTTCATGCTTATCAAAGAATCTATGTGTATATAATCTGCGAAGTTCGCGTCATTAATCGAGAATCGATACCGCACAGTGTTATCAAAATAGAGAATTAAACGCGCCAAACTCGAAAGAATAGCAAAAAGGAGAAGAGCAAATGCATTTCCATCCGGTTGATGATTTAAACGGGCGCTGCGAAAATGAATGAAAAAGGTTGATGAAGGAGAATGAAATAGAGAGGGCGATAAGAACCTCTTTATTTCCTTTATCAGGCGATGCGAAAGGTGAGAGGGATTTTCTCGGCAAGTTACTGTATGTGCAGTATACGAGCAACTCGGCTGATTTGTACGCATATCGGAGATCTTTTCATAATCCTCCAGTGCTGGGAAAACGTGATCCGCCGGGAGATTTTTCATTCGCCGCGATGTATATGTACTTGAAAAGCCGACTCGTTTGAAGAGTACGGGGATTACTTACGACAAGTATAGAAATCGGAATTATGTCGCTTTTAATCATCGGCGATACAGTCTAGATTTATAAGTACGCGTTTCGCCTATATTTAAACATCTCCACTCGCTATTTCATATAACTGTTCTTCGAATCAATTCCAATTTCGAAGCTGACACAGATATATGTTTATAATTTATACGATTTAATCTTTAGTGAACAGAAATCTATTTTTAAATTTTTATAGCTTCTTCCTGAATAAGATTTATAATCATTTATTATTTCTATACTTCTTGCTTCGAAATATCACAGTTTCAACGTCACTACAATGTTTTTCTCAATCTATAAAAGTTAATAAAATCATCCATTATCTTCTATCTTTTCCAATTGGGAGTAAAAGGAAAAATATCTTGTTAAGATGATGAATAGCTCATAAAAAAATATAAAATTTCGAACACGCGCATATATTTATTTTTGAAAGGGAAATGATCGATTTCCTTTTTCTAAAGTAGTAAAGTACATCGCTGTAGACGTCTACATTGAATAGACGTTTGCAAAGAGGGCTGCAATCAACAATAGAGCAAAATAATAATAGAGCGACGTGGTCGAAGTCGTAATTAAAATCTAATGCTATCAAGAACTTCCAACTTGAGATGAATTGTTGCGGAACACGCGACGTGATCGATCATCCACGGCGCATTACCGAATAAAAGCCTCATCGTGCTATCGTAGAATCCGCAACAAGCAAAGCAACGCGATTCGTTCGTATTTCCATGTATTTCAGGCTGTGCGTATTGCTTTGAATAGCAAGTATTTCGAGGAAAGAACGAGTCATTCTTATGTTTCATTCTTTTTGTCGAGAGATATAAAAGTACATGTATAATCATAATACTGGAAAGAATAACCTTTATAGCGTATTTTATTTTAACATCTAGCTTCTTTTTTTTTCTTACATTTTGTTACGATTATGACAAGTCATAAGACATTTACTGTGTAGTAAAATTAATAGTTTGAATAGTAATAATAAGAATTGCTCGGTCAAACGTATGAATCGTAAAATAAATCTTAGAATATTGTACGTAAGTATATATAATTACATATATTATTCCTTTATTATTTATTATGCATAATATTCTAAGGTTTTTCCAAAGATTATTCGATTTTCTTTTACGTGTAAAAGTTGTAAAAAGGAATTTAAATAATTTCTGAGAAAGGGTGATCTCTTACAATCTTCCATTTCCCTATGATTTCCAAATCTGTACAAAATCAAGAAGCTGTTTCATGAAATTGAAATAAACTGTCTATTGACACTCGTAGTAAATTAATGCCGAACTCATTAGTCCCTCTGACCGGTTCTGAGGACGATGCAAACAGAGAATATCTACCGGGTGTGACTCACCTCGAATGCAGAGCGCAGCCGCGCTGCACCGTGATGTAACTCGATGCTGATGGTGGCGGAGGGGGTGTGAGGTATGTCGACGGTGGTAGTTCATGTCTGTGGGGATGATTATGAGAATGGTTCAGGGAGCCTCGCAAAGTCCCAGGCAGATGGCGATGTGACTGCTCGCTGAAAACATCAACGAGAAAAAGATGTTAGTCAAGAGGATCGATACTGAAACTCTCGGGTGGTTATTCTTTTCCCACCGGATATATACCGGGTACAGATGAAGTCCTACCAATGGTCGATCGTGCAGAAAAGTGTCTACTGTCGGTAATACTGAACGCAAGATAAGAGTCGTGAAAATGCGACTCGTGTAGATATTAAAGACTCTCATAATAATTCATTTATATAAATTATTTCAGTAGTATTTTTTGCAAAAGTCAGGATACAATATTTTTTCTATAGAATAGGATAAATAAAATTATGACGTTTTTTATTTTCTCAATAAAGAAAATATTCTATTTAAAATATTTTATTTAAATTTGTTTATACTAAAAACAATATAATTTATTACACTATTTTTTAGTACAAGTAAATTTACAAAACAGAATGGAATATTTTCTTAAATGTATTATAATTTATTATCTCGATGTGCTAAAAAAACAAAAAGAGATATACATTCTTCTTATTTCTTTCTTGTAATAAATTATTTACAAATGTATGCGCGCAGGATAAAATTCTCTTAAATCTCGCAAACCCATAAATTTCATATAACAGTAAAACATTTGAAATTTTACATCTGAAATTAATTAATATTTGAGTAGTGTTGCTTTGTAATCTTGTTTTATTTCCCTGAACCATGTCACACGTTCTTCTCGTAATCAGTTTAAAGAGTTTTAATTCTTATCAGATAAAGTGTATCGAATCAAACATGTTTTAAACCCTTTTTCACATCAGCGTTAATGCTTATTTTAGTAATGGTATCATGGTCTTTCTGTATATTTCAATATTATCAGCTATCGAGTAATATCAGTTAGATAAATGCTAAAGATAAGAAATTTTTTACATCGTTAGTAATAAAAGGGAAAAGATATAGATATATAAAAAGAATATGTAGTATGTTCCATATTAGAAGTTACAAATAATTTCGAATGTGAATTTTTCGAAAAAAAATTGCTGAAGCATTTCACAATTTTAAGATGAAAATATAATACAATCAATTTTTTATACATTTTTTAAATATCAACCAGGATTTAAAATTACCAGTATTTAAAAAGTAGAATCATATAATTTTTGTATTAATACGCTCCTTTAGTTATTCCATTTATAAAAATATTGATATAACGTTGATAATTATTAACACTTTAAAAGTTCTGAGATATTATAGTTTACATTTTATGTCAAAGTATGTCAGAATAAATACTTTTATACATAAAATAATAAAATTAGTTGACATAAAAAAATATATTATATAACTTAAAAAAATTAGGAGATCAATTTTTCTCACTAAATTTTGAAACTGTATAATTAAGAAAAAATTTTTTGTAATGCGTTTTTTGAAAGTAATTATATGTTTTATTCAATTAATTAATCTTTTATTTTATACATAAAAATATAAAATTAAAATTATTAGAAAATAAATATTTTATATGATATTTTACGCACATGAAGATATATCAGAATAAAATGTGAAATACCAATCTCTTGAACTATCGATTTTTTAATAAGCTTATTTTAATACCTTTATATGCAGAATATCAGAAGAAACATATTTCGTTATAAAATCGTATATTTCCATTTTAAAAATATCAATGAAATTAACATAAAATAATGCGTAAAAAATGTGTTGCATCATATCTTCCTGCTTAAAATTGTGAAAGCCCTATTATACGTGAGTAATAATTTTTTTCAGAAAATTCGCTTTGTTAAATTTTGATTCTTAAAATAGAACAATCAAAAATTTTTGAATAATAAATCCAAAATGGCGTTCTTCAGTGTATAATTCACTTCTTTTATACAGTAACTATTAGTGCTAGAATGTTTTTTATAACTAGGAACACAACACATTTTTTTTTAACGTAACGGAATTTTTTAGATTCGATTTGTTTTCGCACCTGCCAGTAATTACATGCAGAGGAACGTTACATCCGGTCGCGAGACACCATCGCACCTGGGCCCCCTTTATTCAGAAATTCTGGTGGGGGTTGTATGCACAATAGGTGATTGTCTACATCCGGAAAGCTTTGCTATTTGTTCGAGACATTTCCATACATATTTGTCACAAATTTGATGTCTGTTTACAAGCGAAAGCATTAATCTACGAATTAGCAGATTTTCTGGCAAATATAAATTTGCTTTCTGAGCAAAGATCAAGAGCAAATATAAATTTGCTTTCTGAGCAATCATCTCATATAAATGTATAAATGGGTAAATGAGATATATAGAGATATGATTATTGATCGTTCTATAAATGCAAACGAGTTAGTAAATTCTTGCAAATCGATATTTCACAAATTCAGTCATTTAATTTATTTCAAATCTAAATTTTCAATAAGAAAAGAAAAAACTAGTTGCAAGAAAGATTTTAATTTTATCTAAAATAAACGTTTTCTAAGCATAACAATTGTATCCGTAATTAATATGTAACGTTTCTCACAGACAGATTAAGATTTATCGTAGTAACACGGAAATGTCAAAAGAAGCGATTAAATCTTTTTAACCAATAGAATTCTTATCTGCCACTGAACTAATCTTCCCGCTTTCTGTCGTATCGCTATCATTTAGTTTTTTAGTCGACGAAAAAAAAGGGAGGGAAAAACGTATATCCGGTATACGTACAATGAACGCAATAGTTTTCACACGGAGCTCTAATAATAAGCTCAGTTCAAGCTTTATTCGTTTGACGATTAAAAATTTCTCGATGAAACTTCGCTGATGAGTTCTATGAGTTTTTAATAGACGATAATGATTCTGCAAGGCGAAACTTTGATCGTATACCATCGACTGGAATATATGTTCCGACACGTTGTAATGAAGCCGGGAGCGTAAACTTCTAAGAATAGCGATGCTTGAGACAAGATGAAGATTGACGTGCATTTTCGCGAAAGAGAGTGTAATTAGACGTCGCGTCGGCCGTTATCAAGATCCATGCATGTAACAGTGAATCGCTGAGTAATTAGGTGAACAAGAATAAATATGTACAACTAATTCAACGGTACGGTATCCTTTCCGTTTTAAATTACTTAAACAACGGAATGATCACTTCAAAAATAACTTTCTCCGAGAAAAGTTTGCGTACAGTTAAGTGAATGCACGCTTTAAAAATTAATTAAGTTAATAAATCCGTCAGAGTAAAACTCCGTTAGAGTAAAACTTACAAAATTACCTAAAACGAAATTCGTTATTTATTTAAACAAACAGAAAATCATTATTAACAATAAATATAAACGTAAATTTATACGTAAATTTACTACGTACATATGCATGTCAAGTTTCGACAAGAACAATCGTAGATGGGAACTTTAGCTGATTATTTATTTCGTTTCATTCGTTAATAAAACATAAGTAAGAAGAGTAGGTCAACAAGCCAGCATAACGCAGATATCTACGTATAATATACTACAGTACTAGTAACAGTGTAAACATAGAAACATTTCAACCTTTATTCGGATCTTTTCCAATTAAAGTACCGTTGCGTTGTGACTAGCGGAACGTTTCAGCCTTTATTCAATTCCTTTTCAACCAAAACAAAAACATTAGTTTATAGATTTTGTTTGAAAAAGACTAAATAAAATGAAAATGTATGTAACTTAGTATTGTATTAACACATGAATATTTGTGGTAACTTATATCAAGCTTAATTATTCAGACTTTTTAAGAATCGCACCTGCCAATTTCTTTTTTTATTATGTTTTTTTATGTGTGTAAAACTTGCATTTCTTAACGGTTTATGCAGCAGCATCGATAGTCTTAAACTTAATCCCTTTGTATGGGAATTTTTGCAAGAGATTTAAGACTCCTGACTAATCACTATATTAGATCGTGACGTCACGTCACAAGACACGTCAGCAAGAAATGACTGAAGTTTTTTAAATGTCATTTATAAATAAAGAAAATTTGATAAAATAATGAGATTATTTTTTAAAATTCTTGTAAAAATTGACAAAAACTATCCTTATTCCGTCTCTCAACAGTCAGTAAATAGTCGTAAAAGACACATGAAAGTGAAAATAGGCTACGCATTGAGTAAATGCACTTCACGTGCCTTTTATCATCTTTTATGACTATTTACTGACTGTCAGGAAGAGGGAATAAGAATAGTTTTCGTTTCATTCGTTCACTTTTACAAGAATTATAAAGCAATTTCATTATTTTGTTTTATCAGAATTCTCTCTCTTTATTTACAAATGGCATGCAAGAAACTTAAATGTGTCATTTCTTGCTTATGACGTCACGATCTAAGATAGTCACGGAAACTAGTCAGGAGTAACTCAAGAAAAGTTAAAGCGCGAGAATTCGTTACATCCAAAGAACTGGCACAGAATGAGAGATTAGATCGACACGGAGAGCTTAAAAATGCAAGCTCTAAATCTACTACGAATCCACTCGTGCTTGCGATGTAATTCAGGATCGTCGTGCGAGGATTCGTGAAAGAGTTCATCGCGCAAATATTTAACGAAAAGTCACTGACTGAAAAACGCGAGGAGCGTTTTCATGTATCCGCGCAATTTGCTCGATGCAGCACGTCCGTACAATAAGTTATGAGCGAGCTGAGCAAAAGAAGAAGGGTAAACGAGCGAAGCTGGGTCGAGACAGGAGGGAAGATTGTGAAGTATTTCTGCACGTATAAATGTTTCAAAGTGGCAGCAAAGACACGTTTTATTTCAGGCCACAGAGCGTGCGCCTGGAACTTTACATTTTACGAAGTTGAAAAATTATAACTTGCATTCTCTGCAAATATTCTATAAAATAGGAGTATATGAATAGTACAATGTAAAACGCGCAAATCAAGAGGCGAGAGAGAGAGAGAGAGAGAGAGAGACTTCAGAAACGTAAAAACTTTCGTCTTTCTCTTTCTTTTTTTTACAGTCGTTATATTGTTATAAACGAGAGTCGCTTGTGAAACATTAAGTTTCACGTTGCGGACGGTTGCATTTTGTATGAAAAAATTCATGTGCACGTCATTACATTAAATTTAATTTGACATGCTGCGATCTGATGAAACTTTAAAATGATACTTATTGCAACATTTTAAATATAAAACACGATAGCATGTTAAAAAAATAAAATTGTTAAACATCATTTATATGTATGATGTGTATTTTTATAAATTTATTGAACTATAGATGTGTGATAAATATGTCACGCTTCACTTATTTTATTCTAGAATTAAAATCTAGAATTAAAGTCTGTTATCAAATTTTGCGTTAAAAATATCGATGTAAATATTTCATAAAAAATTTGTTGTATTGCATATTTTTTTTGCATTAAAAATATCTTCCTAAGAAGGATTTATTCATTCAAGTCTGAAAACATTGCAAAAATCTTATGGAACGTTAAATTAATTATTTACTTTCGATACTGTAATAATTCCGTATTTTGGAAATTCGAAAAATGAAATATTCTATGAATAATAAAAATTTTACAATGATGTTTCGATCTTTTTTGATGACAAAAAATATACTTGTACTTTTCTACATTTCGGTAACTTTGAAAATCTTCAGTATTTTCTAACAAAAATATCATATTAATTAAAAATTATTACTACTCAGTTAATTAAAATACTGATAGTGTTTAGATCTTTAATCAATAATCAATAATATATATTTACTTTATATTCAATTAAAGTACTCTATACGCATTTAGAAACAAATGCATTTTATATTACTTTTTACAGAATGTTTTGTTTTCAAAAGATTGAGAATCGTTATCTGAAATGAGTGGTCTGTCCTTCTAGATTATAGTTGTCGTGAAAAAAAGAAATAACGAAGAGTAAACTAAAGAATTTAGATTAAACGTCGGAGGAATTTATTCTTGGTCTCACAATATTGATAGCAATGGCAATAACATCTTCTAAGAGAAATAGAGAGAGAGAGAGAGAGAGAGAGAGAGAGAGAGAGAGAGATTTAATATTGTGGAAATTCATTTTACTCTTTCGCTATCGCTGACGATAAGACCATATACTCAGTTTGTATTAGTAAGTGATCGCCAATAAGTTGTACGTATATTGTGCGCTAACTTTTGCATCGAAACGACAGAACATGGAAAAAAACGAGGCAGAAAGGGAAAAGTATGATAATCGGAAGCTGATGGCGAGGTATTGACGTCGATGCGGGCATTGGCTTCCATGGCAAATGCTGCTTGACTGGAAATTACCGTCTTCATGTCGACCAAAAGGTGGCCAACAGATCTCTTGATGTTTGAACACCTTTCTTTTCAATTGAGACGATGTCATACAAATAATTTCCTCTTTCGTTGCGCGAGCGTCTTTGACAAACAATGCTGATTACATTTACGACAGTTAGATAAAATTTATCTATCACTGAGTTAACGATCCTACACTTAATACTCGTACGTGTTGATGAATCAGATATAAAAAGTAAAAAAAACAAGGAAGTACAGTTTCAAACATGATACAATAATGAATGAAAAAAAAAATTGTAATCCAATCTCATTGTGTGGAGAGTACTAAAGAATCCAAATGGGAAAAATCAAACCTGAACTTCGAAAATTTAATTCAATCTTATTTCGTTTAGAATCGTATCATATTCGAAAGTTTAAGGCCTGGTTTTTCATTTTCTGGTTAACTTGTGGTTAGACTTAACCTGATAATGTAATAATTGTGTCTTTCTAGCTATGATTAATCACTAAACTGATATTTTATAATTTGATGAATAATTTTTAAAGTTACCATAAAGTTACCATTAATTTACAGTGATTAATCATAGTTAGAAAAAACACAATTTTTACATTATTATCAGATCAATTACAAATCTAATTGCAAGTTAATCAGAAAATGAAAATACAATACACGCATTATGGGAAGCAAATGGCGATTTATATAAATATGAGGGATGCATGAGGGATGCAATTCGTTGCAGCATAACGAATTATTTCGCTCGCATGCGGCGAGCACATGTTTGGGGTTCGAATCCTGCCGAAAGTGTAGCTTTCCAACTTTAGACAAGAAGACATTCTATACTTGACCTTAATGGCGCCGCTCCAATGCGTCATTCTCGCGGTGGTGGTCTCGAACAGCCTACGTGTTTTTTTTCCTTTCTCCTTCACGTATTTTTAATTATATCTTTCATATCTCCTATCGCGTTTTCATTTTTCGATAAAACCGCTGAATCTCGTAAACGCGTCCTATAGAAGTGTTGATTATTAAAACCTTTCAATTATTAAATCGTGACGGAAGTCAATCCTGAGGATTATATTTCAAATAGACGTTTAAATCCGTGCGATCAAATCCGTGCGTCTCTTTCATTCGTGTTAATACAGATTATCCGTGCCAATGGCGTATCGACGTACGCAATCTCGATACTCACGTTTACCATTAACCCGGTACTCCAATCGGAATACTCCGAATCATGGCTGGAATTCGTGCTATCGTTGCGGAAGAACGCTCGCCATGCGGAATCCTCGCGCGGAAGCGACCACTGCACACGTATATATTCGCATATTCGTAGATTCGAGTGTCCATATGAATATACGAATGTCATTCGAAATGAGAAATTCTTTTCGCAAGACGCACGCGACTACCCAACCCTTTCATCTATCGTACCCTTCGCCTGCCCTCATCGAGGTGTAAATTTTAACGACGTCTCGAAAATGCAATCGAGTGAATTTTTTACACAGTGCCACTTTAACGCTCTGCCGCATTATTCACGCGAGGGTGCGTTAAATATGTAACTTGTAAACCGATTATCACTGCAACGAATAATCTCGCGCATCATTGCGCGGAATTGTTTTCGACGCAGTAATCATTCCTGCGAACTAATTCGCTTGACAATAATTTACATTTTATAGTCATACTCATAACAGCTAATCATTAAAATTAAAATTGGAATTTAATTCAGTGAAATGCGGAGGGTGTCACACATAGTCATTTTTTTTATTTCGGGAAACAAAGCGCACTTGCTTCAATATTCGTAAAAGTATTTGCAAAGATGAACTTGCTAATCGGGGACTATCGAAAATAAAATTATAATATGCAGTTACATTTTTCATTCTAACGTTGAAAGACATCATCTTCTCTGGTTTTTTAATGTCAAAATTGAAATACAATCAATACTAGAAATTTAAAATGCCTATTGCGGTCAAAGCTCGATCTTTTTTGCTTTAAATAATTCAATCTTGAATTATATTAATATACATTATATATGTACTTACATATATACCATATTGTCTTTTCGAACTGCGCGCCGAATTGTTTTTCCGAACTATAAACGCAATTAAAACTACTCTAGTAATCGAATGAATTAAATTGACAAGCAATTTTTTTTTTAAATAGTTCTGATGTCTTTTAAATATTTCTTCTATCATCAAGCATCATATTATAAAGATGTTAATATGTTAAAACTGTTAATAAATTTATTAAAATTTATTAACATCTTAATATTTCTTAAAATTGAAATAATTTAAATTCCTATGAAAAGGACTCTTCCATGGTTTTCTTAACGTCAAATTCATTCAAAATTAAAATGTTAAAAAGTAATGCGTAATTTTTTCAACATCAGAATTGAAATTATATAATACAGTTGGCTTCGTTTCTCGATCGATAAACATGCCATTCCAAACTGTTTAATCCCTTCGTGTACTAAAAGGTTTCTCCTCTCGCAGTGGACGCGATCATCGCAACCGTGAGGATCGAACGAATCCGTATGAGTACACCAAGGAAAATACCTGGATACGTTGTTACTTTTGAAGCTGACCATTACTCCGTTCGTCAGCGTTGGCTATCACGGTGGTCGCTGGAGCACGCTAGAAGTTAGACCGCATTACACTTGGCTGCTCACATACGCACACATACGCACACACACACACACACACACACACACATGCACGTTATTCTACCGGAAGGCGTCGACACAGAAAAAGAAGAAACGACGTTCGCGGCCACGTGTACGGAACATTCGCAAGAAGCGACACGCATCCTTCCAGCGCCACGTTTCCGGGCGAACTGATGAGCAGCCACGCTCCGTAGCCGCTCTGCCCCCACTTCCCGTCGTGCCGGTCGACCCTTTCCCGTCTCGTCTTTCATCCACCACTGCCGACAAGTAAAATCGTATCCCTTAGCTCTTGTAATACAAATGCATTGCCCTGCGTCTTCGAGATACCTGCTCTAACAATAAGTGCCATCTTATATAATTTGAAATAAAAGCATATGTTACATAAAAGCCTTAATGTGCGCGCGAGATGACTAAATTGATGCTGCTATTTGCTAGAATTCGTATGACAGAAATAGATTATTTTATATTTTAAAATTACATACGACGAGTAAATAGCACGTCTATATTTGCAATGGCAATTAGCAAATTGATCTGTCTGATAAATAGATTCTGTTCTTTTTCTCGGAATAAAATTTGATATCAATTTAATTAAAAACGTTGATTGATTATTTATTAGTTAGTTTACTATTTATTAAAATCTGTAACATAATAAAGTCAGAAAGTTAGGGAATAATGACAGAAATTAGTGCATGAATTAAAAATTACTTTAACCAACAATCTAGTAAGTAAATTCTTTGAAACGTCCTGTGTTACAATATCATTGTTTATTCCTATGTAACTTTTATAGAATATTTTTTAATATTTAGAGAAGATATTTTATTAAAATTATTGTATGAATGAAGAACTCGCTGTTAAAAGCATCTTTTTCGCTGTCTCATCCAAGTACGTTGCTTCGATATTTCTTCCAAGCGTATCTTTGTCTCCCATCTTTCTTAAATGCATCTTTTACCGTTTCTTGCCAGTAGCGGAGTTACATCTTCTAGCGCCCTTATAAAGTTTATTCGATTCATGATTAAGATCTTCATTTTTATTCCTTTTAATGTCATCAACCAGAATAAATACTTCCTCGTTTCCATTTAGCTTTATTGATCTGTATTTTCACATCCTTTTTCAAGAAGACGTTAATAAATTAAGAAGACATTCCTTCTTCCTAATGTCGGCGATTCTGGATCTATACGTTACGAATTTAAACCTATATACATCACTGTCTCTGGCAAAACCGTCTCCTTGCCAGCTAAGTGCAACCTTCCGTCGTCTCATAAGCGCACCGTTTCGCAAGTGTGTGCATCATTCATTCCATCCGTCTCTCAAGAACACAGTGTTTAGGGAGTCTTGTAAACGTACCGTTCCGCTAGCCTGTGGGTTACCGTCCTTTCTTTCATTGTCCCTCTCCGTTATCCGTCTCTGATGACAACCGATGTTAGAAAGAAAATGTAACGCAGTACGTTGGTTCAGCATTTTATATTTTCTTTATCAGTATATATAATACATGTATAAAGTGAATGTCAAAAAGCCCATCAGAGCCTACATCAGCTGTTCGGATGCACAGAAAATTCTTTATTTTCGTGTGAATATAACAAAACGAATAAAATAAACGTTTCGACCCTTCAATTCGGGTCCTTATCAAATATAAAATATAAATCGAAATTACACAAGTAACGCAAATTCCAAGTTGATGATTCCCGACAATTTAATTCGTTCTTCTTTATCCAAATGCCAAATTAGCTATGTAATGAAAGCCCAATGATTATCAAAAATATTAACTTATACAATAATAATATAAAAACTTACATAAAGTAAAACATATATAAAGTAGAGATGTTTATACGTAAACCTACTACGTTTACATGATTAATCTATGTGATTAAAATTACAGAAAGGATTTTCGCCAGAAGTGAAATGATGAATCGGCGCAAGTGTCGAAGTAAACTCCGATTTAAACTTCTGCTTTAAATTATCTGGAGCAAATTTAATGATAATTGCAACATTCATTTAAATTAATCGAAGATACCTATCTTCAAAATTATTCGAGTAATACTCGAACTAATTAGTTTCGAGGAAATAAAAAAAAGATATAAAAACCCAGGCTAAAGATTGCACGCAGATGTGCAACGTCGGATTAAAAAAGCAAACCGATCTTGTCATTTGCACCAGTCAAAATATAAAAAGCAAATTACAAAGGACGAAATTAAGAGACGCTTGAAATATTACACAAAGCTGCTATTCCAGGAAGAAACTTCATTTCACAGTATTTCCGGGTTTACACCGGGGAGGATCGACCGGAACGTGAGTAACAAGATTCTGGGGTGCGGAAAACGGCGTTGGAATACCGTCGTTGCGGGACAGCGTTATTTCATTCGAATTTTGACGTAGCATTCGTTACACTTAAGCGTACGATTCCTGTGTATGCAATTCCTCCGGAATCCCTTAATTGAACTTTCCCGTCACGTTCTATATCTTTTAGTTCAAATCCCTTGCGTTTTCCTCTCTGCAGGCTTCTCGATGTTCTCTCCAAGGCAACTAGTTGAAACTGTTAACGTATCCCGAAAAGCATTCGGTCACAGTAAATACGATCCTATCGTGAATAACGTCTGAGACAGTCACGCAATCCAGAGAGAATTCGTCACGATGTAACGTGCGATTCGTATCTCGTCAAAGAGAAATCTCAGTGAGAGATACTTACGACAGGCGAAAATAATTCAACCGCCATTAATGTCCCAGCGGTTTCTTTTAAGCTATATATATATATAGTCTTCTTTCATCTGGAGAATTAATTCCGCCTTCTCTCATTTCAAAGGCCATGTGAGAAAATCATCGCTAAAATCATTGGTAAAATATTTCTTCATATCCAACTATTAATGTATTAATTAAATGTTAAAATAGGTTAATTAATCTAATTAAAGAAAAGAAATCCTGTATTCGAATTATTAATTTGAAGATTCTCACTTCAAATTATTAATATTCTTCTAAAATGCTTATTAGCATCAATATTATTAAATTACTTATCCGTTTAATATTACTACTATAGTTCTGTTCATGATTGCGTTTCAAAATTAAAAAAGATTTTGGTTCGCAGTTTGCAGAATTAGATATGTACGTAAATTCATATCAAAATACTTAAGCACTAAGATTCGCTTTGACTGCCAAATATAAGGATTTCTCTTACTTAATTAAATTTATTTTATCGGTCTAAATTCGTATTATAATTGTAAATTAACTAGTGTCACATAAGAATTTTAAATTTCAACATAGAGGGAACGGCAAACACTTGAAAGGTATTTCATGAGAGGCGTAGGAAGTGCAAGAGAAACAACAGTGGCGTACTTGTTAAGAAAAATTCAAGGGGACAGGTATCTCGTAGGCAGGTAGATAGTTTTCTATTGCCACTATTGTTATCGAAGGTCGTCGAAGGAAGCGACGAGACGTGTTTACATTGAATGAGAGTTTGTAGGAACGGCAGGTAAAATAACCTGCTTGTTTAGATATTATCAAACTCGAGATATCAAGCAACCACTAGCCTTTTATCCATTTACTACATTTAATCCCTTCCCACAGCTTTAGAGTTACATTTGAGATTGCTTCTGCTATCGCCTATCTGTCATTAATCCGGCTTTTGTTCTCGCATTGCGAGACAAACGCCATCCAGGTCATCAATTGCGAACTCCGGCGTCCGTTCGCTCACTAAAATGAAATTACGAACGTTCTCCGGTCGATATGCCGCAAGTTGCGGAAATGGCAATCTATGTGAATTAGTCTCGTCAAAAAATTAGTTTTTAACCCAAGAAATTAAAGTGATAAAAAATTTTCAAATTTACAATCCAGTATGATTAAATATTGTTTTTCTTATAATGTACAAACGTTTATCTCGTCTGGATATCATTTTAATTAGATTTAAATAATTCCAATCCCTTAATATCACTTAATAATTTTTCAGTGAAATAATAAGTAAATAAATATAACATAACGAAATATAATAGAAGAAATCATTGTGTTTTTTCTTTTTATATTCATTTATATTCTTCACGTTTGTATTTTAAAGAAAAAGAGAAAACACGAAAACGAAATATAGTATTTCATTTTCGTATTATCTATTCTCGTACTATCATGCTTCATTAAATATTGGTCACTTTTATTCATATCAATAGTCGAGAGAGGAGATAACCTTTCAAATAACTTCTTGAGGAAATATTGAAACTCGATGTCTCAGGCAGAGAGCGGAAGAGCAGGCTATTGCGTGCATATATGTATGCGAAGTGTGTTCAGAATTTCAATGAGAACCACTGGAGATCAGTGGGAAAACTTCTGGACCATATGACGGCACAGCAGCCGTGAGAATAGTCAGAAGGGTGTGCAAACTACCAGGAAGTCGAGATATGTGAGTGCAACAAAGTTCCAGTGGGTTTCATCCCCTGCAATGTTGCCTCGGAAATCCCTCAAATTCGGTCAATAGTACAAAAGCAAAACCGAATCCGTACTGCTTTCGCTACTTCGAAAGTGACCACGATATAAATTTCCAAGTTATCATTGACGGAACGTCAAAGTTTTAAGACTTCCCGACGGTGTTTCTTATTGAAGAACTCGCAAGTTCGGGAAAACAAAGAAAGGAGAAATCCCTGAAAGAGGTTTGCATCGCAAGGAAAAGGAGAATCCAGATTCATTAAATGCCTGATGAAGGAAATGTCCAGCAAGCGACTTTAGTATTTCAATAATAAAACGACTATTGTTTGTTAATTATTCCTGAGTCAGAAGTCTCTTCATTTCAATGCAAAATAATATTAGTGCAATTTACATAGTCTTACCTTATCCGTTAGTCAGATAACAACCTGAGGCTACAAAGTTCAATATCAAAGTTCACTCGTACGTACACTGTAATTTTCAAGCGCTCCCGAAATGCACGTTGAGTGTACGTAAAGACATAGAATACAGAGAGAGAGACTGCGTCATTCGTAACTAAATAGTGTATCAAATAATGTATCGATAGTGTATCAAATGTCAACAAAAATGAGATAGAGTACGCGTAAATACGACTAATCTCTCTCTCTCTCTCTCTCCCCTCTCTCTCTTTCTCTCTCTAAAATACTGAAATTGAAAAGACATAAAGACTAGTCGTTTTAATTTCCCATCTCTCATTTCTTTTGACCAATTTTACGCACGGATTCATGCTATGTCATAGCTATGAGCAATCCATGCTATGTCTTTGAATGCACGCGATAAATATTACATCGAGTAATTGACAGAATAATTATCGAACGACGATTTCCGGGAACAATCACAGTTTCTGTGGTGAAATCTATATTGTGCGAAACGGTAGCAACTAGGAACGCCAATCTTCGCACAAAGATTGAGATTCAGTGATATCATTAAGTCAACGTTCCACGTACTCCTAAGAGGCTTAAGATGAACGGGTAAAGACGACGTCATCGCGCTAAGACGACGGTTAACGAGATTTCCGAAAACAAACACTTATGTGCCGTTCGCCACAGGACTTACTACAGGACTATACAACAAGCAAATTTAATGTTGTCGGTCGAGATAACGTCGCCACGATGTACCGTCGTGGTATTCGTAATAAATGTGACAAAGTTATAATCATGCTAGCAATAAAATTCGCGGGCCACTTCGAGGCAAAGCCTCACCCATTGAATTGACTTTGCAACATTATTGCGAATTTGAAGAGGTATTCGCTTCATTACGGTTACAACGGAAATTACTTGATGGTTGTTAGTTAAATTAAAGTTTGATAAATGTTTCAACGGCGCGATTGTATTTCCTGTGTATAATTTAATGATAACATTGCATCATAAATTTTCATGGTACAGTTAAAAAGGATAAAAGCTGTTTTTTGCAAACTTCCCGCGAAATGCTGTAGCATTTCTCTCGTTCTATTTTTACTTTGTCACACAGGTGGCTGTATAATCCTGGCATATTTTACAAAGAAAATTTGGAATGTTCTGCGCGTTGTGCGCATCCTATATGATACTGAGACCACAATAATGGGGTTGAGAAAAACAATTTATAACAGTACAATATATAATACAAATTATACGTACAATTAAAGTTTCTCTTATGAGTTGAAAATATTTGTTATTGTTTTATTTTTTATTAAGCCGAACTGTTAATTAAACGATAAACTTTCGAACAATACGAAAGGGAAGAACATCTCAGAATTGACAGAAAACTTTTAGAAGTAAAAATGAAATCACGAAAGAAAGACTGAAAGGAAGACGTTAATAAAAGAAGAATCTGACAAAGTTTTCTCTTATCCGCGTTATTGGCCTAACAATGTCGTAGGTAACTATAGTTCTTATCTTACCGACATGGGAGAGGAAGATCCTCTTCTTCAATACACCGAATTCTGTTCGGATTACTTCGGGTACGTGGCGCACGATGCAACTAAATCTCTCTACTTTATTACAGAACGTTCACTTTATTTCTAAATACAGCTTAAACGTTGGTTGATTCGTTCAATTTTACAGTCTCGTTCTGCAACGAGCAAACTTCTCTATGAGGCGCGTGTTTGTTGTTTCGCGTTTCCTTCTATTTACGAATTTCCTACTCCTACATTTTGAACACTGCACACTGAGAGAAAAGTGTTTGGTATTTCTGACTACAATTATAATTAATAAATAGTTAGGAATTTCATTTTTGTGGTTACTGTTGCTAATATATGTTGGTAATAATAACCATATTTTCTCAAATATAATAAAACATAGGTACACGAGTTATTTTAAAGTGAAAAAATTGTGCTATAAATTATGATAATTTCAAATATTAATATACTAAAATATAATAAATATCAAATTATAAAATAAACATTATCTCAAAAAATGACTATAAAAAATTAATTACAATAAATTATGATAATTGCAATAATTTTTTCTTTCAGTGCAGATTTCATATCTTTAATAATAATAAAAATAAAATACCTTTATTTGATATATTTTTAATATCTTATTTGATATCAACATATACAAGAAATCCGATAATTGCGAATTATAGGCACATTATTCCTTGACATGAAAAGCTTAGAATAAATTGATTAAAAAAAAAACCAATACTAACTTTCTTATGTTCTTTTACGCAATATTGGAATCTCTCCGTAAGATACTTCTCTCGTATTTTCCATTTTATTTCCTAGGTCAGCTCTTGATCTGGTACCTGTATTTATTTGCGAAAGTTCAAGAAAGTTCAAGAAGCATACCGAGCGCGACGATGTATAGGATAAAGGGCGCGCAAATGAGATTATTTATTTAATTTCCTTCCAAATTCGGAAGAAGAAAAAAAATGAACGCGCCGGAAGATTGTGGATCGACGCGCGTCCTGGGAGACTCCCGCAACAGAAGAGCTGCGAAAGTTCTCTCGGTAGGAGAACTATTCCGTTTAGAATTTCTTCGAACTCGAGGTCGGCGAACGTAAATTTACGTGCGCGTATATTGCGACGGCTCGAAAAAGGGATGGATTTATTCTCGCGATCCAACGGTGGAATCGCTCGCGGAAGGTCGCACAAGGATGCGGAAGGAACGGATTTCGAGATATTGTTCATCAATAATTTATAGTGTTGTTGTAGCTGAAGGAATGACCTATACAGAAACAGAAAAAACGAGATGCGTGATGCGAACGCGGAAATAGAAAAATATTTCATCCGGCAGAAAAAATAAAAAGAAAGGAATAGCAGCAGTGTATCAGCAATGAATCTTGAGAAAAATACACGTTCCGAATATTTTATGCCTAATGTGAACTCTTGATGCGCGATAGCAGGGATATTTCATAGAATAGAGAGAAGCTATCGCAATTTCAACTTTAAAGTAATATGAAAATTGGCGACAGCAAATAATATCTCTTTGCAGTGATGTGGTTACAACTACATTATACAATTATGATTGCACTTTAACAGTACAAGCACAACTTTTAAATATTTTTTAGTATGTGTTGTTCAGAAATGTCATCGCGAGAAATGGACGAAAAAATCCTGCTCTATCCTATAAGTTGAAATCATTTTGATATATATTTATTAAGAAAGAATTAATTTTCTAAATTTAAAATGTGTTACGAGTACAAATTCTCTCTTCAGTGATTATCTATAATGCTCCAATTTTTCTATCCAAATCCACATTTCTTATTCAGATAATTCTGCTGTAGATGGGAACGAAGCGAATGTGCAGTTTTTCTGCAGAGCGCCTCGTATTGGTAGACGTCCATCATGTGCCTGCGAACATCGTCGCAAATTCGCGGTTCATTCATGGATGCATATATCTGACCAGTCGCGCTTCAGAAAAGGCGATTACTCGCGGAAAGCCTGCGGATATCTATGATTTTCCATGGCGGCTTTCAGCTGAATATCGATATAGGCAGGCAAGCCGTACATCAAGCGCGAGCAAGAAACGCATTCAGCCAGTCAGAACCGGAAATCGTGAACAAATCATGCCGGAACATAACGCGAGAAAAATATTGCGGTGAAATTTTTCACAATTCGAGAGATTTTGATTCACGACATTTTGATTTTTTCGTTCGATTTAAAGAGAAAAGTGTACTTTTGACAAAAATGACCAAATTATCTTTGTATTTCAAAAATAAATTAAAATTTTTTTCTGTAAAGAATTACACTGAGAAAAAATTATTAACTTGAACTAAATGCGTTTAGTTCGTAATGATTATTTAGTTCAAAAATTTATATATTTAGTAACTTTTTTCTCAGTGCAGCTAGATCTCTGAAAATAAATTTTGTTAGACTAAAATAATTATGGGACGATCAAGCTGGTTGCCAAAATATTACACTTTTCTGCAACATTGCTCATCATGCTTGAGTTTTTAGCACAAATATTTCGATTTGACAAAATTATTTTCAGATTTACGTTTATAGCTAAATTTTCAGACATATCAGCAAAATTATTCCGTTCAATGATAGAAAAAGGCAACATAAAGATACTTTTATTTTATGATTTCACAACTATACTTTCCGCTTAAGCTTTTAAAGTCGGAATATTCCACGAAGAGCGAATAGGCCACAACAATGTAATTTGCATGGTAAGCCGAGGTCGACGTTTCCACACGAGAAACGCGATAGGCGTGGACCCTGAGCGACAGTTTTCGAGTACATCAGCCAGTACGTTACATGGCTGAAGGGGTGTCCGGGTCACCGTGATAAAGGGGTGCCCGAGCAATGGAGAGAAAGTAGAATATGTGTGAAAACGCGACGGAAACAACGAAAAGAGGCTGCGGCCATATATTGCGGTCCGAGTGATACGGCACAAATAGGAGAACAGAAAATCCACTTTTACTATAAGCACGTAACGTGTTTCAAGAATAATTATACATATATACATATATATATATATATATATATATATATATATATCTGAAACAATTATGGCCGGGCATACTTGGCAGTGAATTGCGTGACGTCCGTTGAATCCTTTGAAGACGCGGAATCGGGATTTATGATAATTTCACGGTTCCAGCGTCGCACTTATTAATATCGCAGACAGCGCAACGCGCTTACATAAATAATTCTACATTCTAAATAATTGGAGCGTTAATAATCTAAACACAGAGGATATTCCGCCTCTCCGACCGTCGTGTCGTGATACTTTAGCGAAGCTAAGGGATGAAATTAATTCTCTCAATGTTACAATATCATTTAAGATTCATAATGGTATCAATGCTCGTGGATAACTGTTATCACTGCGCATAGCGTAACATCGTGTTTCAATTATATCCATGTTGAATAACATTTGAAATATAATTAAAAATATAGGAAATGCAATTGAAAAGATCGTTGACGATCTTATGTAAACTTCGCGCATAAGAATCAGTTTCTTAATCTTGCAATTGATGTACGACTTCGAAACTCGTTGAAACAGTTTTGTTTTTATCTTTAGCTTGTGCTACTTGCGAGTATTTTATCGTAGGACGAGAAAAAGTTCGATGCAAGTGGTAGACGTTAAGAGAGGAAGCCATTTTCCACTATCAATTAATGTCGCTGAATATTCTTTATCTCTTTATCCGAGTGTCATGAAAAGTATTATATATAATAAAAGAGTCCGGAAAGAAGTTGAATTACTAACGAAACGGCTGGTAATATAATAACGACATGTATTCTGACATCTATTACCCTCGACGTGTCGTTTTTAACCGTACAAGAACCGGACAAGAACAAACAGAATGATGTCTCGACCAGTCTCGACAAAGTTTACCGTTGTAAACTCGCACCTAAACGCACGGCCATTGTGGCAAGAAGTTTCACGTCGGCTCGGTGAAATTGTCTATGAAAGACAATTTATATCTGCCGGATGTCTGTGCGACGCGAAAATATTTCGAATCATCTTCCTCAAGTTTTCCCTTCTTTCCGAAAGAAGGAGAAAATATTCTCTCATTTTATTTTTCCAGAAGAAATATGAGGCTCGATGTATGATACTAACCATATATTTTTAGTACTTTTTCCAAGCTAATTTTCGTTCATATAAGAACTTTTATAACTACTTTTTTGAATTTTTTGATACTTAATTAAATTAATGATTTATTGTTTATCGATCTTGCATACATCTTAATTTGATTAATATTTTATTTCAAAAAGAAACTAAGATTTTCTCCTGAAACTAAGATTACTTTTTAGATCTATTTTTCTCTTTTAAACGGTTTAGCATTTTCTTTTATTCCAAAGAAATCACAAGTGGAAATTTACAACTGGCATGATATCGCAAGGATATGGCAAGGATATTGGTTCGATACTGGCATATTACTGGATTAATAACGATTAGGTCCTGGCATTATACCGAAAAATATCTTGGCTGGGTATTAGCAACCAGTATTAGGACAGTACTGTAGATACTGTGTCAGTACCGTGCCAACCTTCGACGTAGTTCCTTATTCGATTGATAGTTGACCAATACTGGAGAGTCTGTACTATGCCAGAACTAAGCCAATATTATGCCGATGATTGATGCCGTATTGACCACTGATCAGTTACTTACTATTTACAACTAGCGCCATTTGTAAGATCCGGCATATGTCCTACTTTTCTACTTGGGACACGGTGCCTTCCCTCTCCTTAACTTAATCAAATCTTAATGAATAAATTATATAATAATGCGCTATTTATGCGCTCTCAAAATCCGCAAAAAATATTTTTCGTTTGTTATACATACTACTGTTTGCTCCAGCTAGGCAGACATAGAAACGCGAGGTACATTATGTACATGTAACAATATGATTATTAAGAGTTTCTCTCAGCTGTCGTAAAATCGAATATCATATATCTTCGGGAATATCCAACACCTTTTTCTACGCATTTAGAACGCATAGAACGCAAAATATTACATCACGAGATGCTCGACTTTCGCGAGTCCATTTTCAGTATACATGTATCTTCTATCTTCTTATCCTTTTAGTAACGCACGCGTAGATACGTTGTATACAATATACTAGATGCTCTGTGCGAATGCACAGCTGCATTTGGACATGACGATTATATCAAAGGGGAAGAATCTCAGCGCATATACAGATCGCATCATATTCTATTCGCATTCGCGCGAATGTGGGGGATCTTAGAGAGAGCTATTGGTCGCATCACAGACGAGGAACAGATTTCCCTCCTCGTTTTCGCTCCGCATAGGAAAGATTCTCTTCATACACTCAAGTAAAATTCGTATCGCGATCAAGAAATTCAGATAGAGTTTTCGCATCTTCGTCTGCGTCTCCGATTCACGGAATAGAAATACGAGGCTTCTTCTCCCGCGCGTCGAGCATACAGGAATTCTACATATACGAATAAATGCATTGTAATCCAAAGCTCACCTCCATCCGTCGTCCTTGTCACTGTGCGAGCGTTTTGCCATTCAAGAATCGTATCATGTCTCGAAAAGAAGCGAAACTTCGACAATTCTTATTCATAAAAAAATACCTATACCAACCAACACGTGTAATTGCTTCCGAAGCCGAACTCTTGCGAGATCTCGATGCGAAAGTAGATCTCATAACGTATCTATTAAAGATAGCTTCAGCTCGTAATAATTGTAAGCAATAACATGAGAAAAATATCAGGGCACTCCTGGCAGTCGAGAAATTTTTTTAAGGCAAGAGATTTTTAAGAAATCCAAGGAACTATTAAAATAAATATAAATAGATCTGAGACACCTTGTACATATCATTTTCTTACTTCCAAAATAATTCCATTTATTTATGTAAAATTATAATAAATATATTTTCCAAGGAAATTTTTAATTTTATTTGTGCTATGCTCGAGTTGATTAATCGTGCATACTGCTTCAATTGTTTATTTAGACCATTTTGATTAACTTGATGAATGTTCCTCGCAATTAATGATTAATATGGCAATTTGGATATACAAATTGACTAGTCAAGTTCCACGCAGCCATCTGAAACGCACGAAACTTTAACAAGGTACGTGGCACGTAAAACAAACACATAAACGGATGGTGCAAGAAGTCGAAACATTGTAAAGCATTTACGTTCGTTACGAACATTCATTTTCTTCGCTCCCTCGTCTAGGCATCTTCAAGCGAAACATCGGAAGACGAAGAAAACAAAGTTTACGGATAGGATCCCAGCTGTAACAACTGAAGAGATTTTGCTCGTTTCGAGACTCAAGGGCGCGGCTGTGGGATCTTTTAGACATAGCCTGTTACGACTTGCAGATTTCTTGGCGGAGCTCCACGGCCGTATATTAGCATCAGATTAAATGAGACGATTAGTACCCGGCGTTTCGCAGTTGGCTCTCGATTCCGTACCGTACTAATTTTCGATCGGCGGTGATTAGACGGCGCTGTTTTCTCGAGTTTCAAATGTGCGTGAGTTCCCGAATCCTTAATTAAGCCCCTCATCCGTAATAAAAAATCACGAGTCATGCAATAACGTGGCTTGATTCAGACATGAATCATGCAAATATGCAGAATCGCAGCCGCGTCATTGTTGTTTAAAAATTTATTTTATGATGAAGTATATTAGATTGCAATAAAAATTTGTATCGCTCCATTTGTATTGTTCACATATTTTTAAAAAAAAACTGGATAATTATGTTATTTGATAGAATAAAATTTCAGCTTTAAAAATCTGTTTTTCAATTGCAATATGATTTTTAACGGAGTTATGAGTTATACTTTTATTTAGTCTGCGATAACTCAATAACAAAGCTTTAAACAAAGCTTTAAGCTTTCACATTAAAAAGTTGAAATTCCCGTAAGTTCTTTTTTGGACACGTGATAGGAGGCCCACAAAGTGAAAAAATTTCCCAACTCTAGTTTTCTATGTATAAAAATTAAACTCACAGAAATCCAAAAGACATAATAATCTTTCAAAAATAGAAATTTTAACCTTTAAAACATTTTTAATTTAATTCATTTTTAACGAAATTACAACTGCTTGAATTTTGAAGTTTGTGCTTCGAACTTTAGTTTTATTGCTGATTGCAGGATTGTTTCTATTATTTTTCGAAATTAAGATCTCTCCTAGGGATTTCAATTACCTGGATTAGCAAGTAATAGCGGTTGGCTATTACGAGAATCTCGAAAGTAATCCTCGGGAAAAGTAAAGTACGGTAGCCTTCGTGCTTCTCATCTGCGGCAACTTGCGTCGCACCGCACGTTTTCCCTTGAGCGCGTTCACAACGGTAATCTACGTGGCGGCAGACGAAACGATTAAAGTTTCGAGTGGCATTCATAAATGATGTCTCGAGACGCTGGAAACTTGCGGAATCCCGCCAGGAGATCCGCATCGCGTCTTCTGCTGGAAGCGGCGCGGCGCGGCGCCACGAATTCCGAGTCGGCATGCGACGCAGAGTTGTTCCGACTTCACCGCAAGATTGCCGAACTTTAGTCACATTGCTCATGACGAGATTGGCAGAACTATAAATATATGCCCGCGTGCCGCGGATTCCACGTGTCGACGTATTTTCCGTATTAGAGATGCGAGAATCAATCGTCTATTATAATCACTGAGGCAGATTTGTTAAGGACGTATGAACGATGATATTGCACAAGAAAATTTGTCATAAAATGCAACAGAAATAAATTATATATATGGCAAATTTATTTAAAACTTTTCATACGTTTTTGTTCAAGACTTTTTCGAAAATAATTGAATAATCATTTTGATTAACCATACATTTGTGTGTATGTATATCGAAAATATGAAAAATATGTCTTCGAATAATATGAAAAATTAATAAAAATGTTTACGAGAAGGATGTGGCATACATCTCTGAAAGTAAATGTAGCATACGGCAAAACTTAAACGAATATACGTTTGCGAAGAAAAGACTCGTAAAACAAGGTTCGGTTTTCGATTTTCATACAAATTGAATGCGCAAAGAAATAGGAAGAAACATTCATCGTATTTTTCACGACAGATAAAACTACGCGCCATTTGATATCGACTTATTTGTGGCAAACATTCTGCAATTGCAAACTTTATAATTGTACATTTTACGAGAGGCAAGTCAATTAATCAATTTCACCTCGATAACTTGGAGCAAATTTAATTATCAACTTGAAAAGGGGAGAAGGACGGACCTGAGAGATCGCCGGAAATGAATAAATATCCGGCCGGAAGTACATATGCTTCCTATGAATTAGTCTGTCTTGACATTTTCCATCTCTCTTTTCCATTTATTTCCACGTGATAAACATAAGCACTGTGTGTATGGTCCTGATGTGCAACGCAACGGAAAATTACGTGTCATAATCGAATCGGTTATTATTCTCGAGCATATATCCTTTATGTCGCGATCGATTTATTTACGAGCAAAATTTGCTAAAACAATTCCCATATAATGGAATTTTTTTCGTAAATAATAACGAGAAAACATTGTAAATTCCTTGTATATATATATATATAGTGTTGTAATTGGTTAACCTTAATTGCTAGAGTTTCATTTCGAAAATATATTTGGTCTCTCGTTTTATTTTTAAAGCACCAAATTTTAATTATTATTTGCACCTCGATTTGCACCGGATGTAAAATATGGAACAAGGTATCGCTCGGAATCAATATTAGACAACATTAAAGTCATAATATGTAAATGAAAAATTGTTATCTTACTATCGATTCATTAAATTAGAACATCAATATTCAAAGATGTACAAAAATAATTATTAAATATAATTTTATGATGAAGATTAAGATTATTACATACCATCTCAATTGTTCGCGTGCCACAGATATGCTTTATGATTGCAATAATGCCGTACGAAGTCTCACTTTCGTAGACGCGAAATTGCGCGCCGATTTCGCTTAATAAGCAAGAATAACAGAGCGTTTTATGTGCACAACGTTCGCGTAGCGAAAGAGAGAAATGCACGAATACACCGTACGAGAGCTGCTTACGCAATACAGGGGAGTCGGGGGAAAACCGGAAGTGTTCGGTCAAGGTAAGACGTTGCCTCCATCCAACGCGAATGCACATTTATATCGGCCTACGATTTTCCGCGATCGCCCTGATTCCTTCTTCAAGAATCATCTGTGGCAGAAACTAAAACGGCTTAAAAGTAAAAGTATCAGGCAGTGAGTAGAAAAATTTAAAAGAGCGTAAAATATTTACATCGACTCTATAAAAGCGACAGTTTATATTTTTACGCAAAATATGTCGCTGTGCTCGAATATATTCGTGCTAATTGGAAACCAGATACCAAAAGATTCAAAAGTGTTAAACATTTGATTATTTGACGTGTAATGCAATATTTCATAATACACATACACTGTTCATAATCAAATTATATCCAATTTGATATTTAGTACAATTATATTATATTATAATATTTTTAATAATTTCTATAGGCTCCACTGCTCTTATTCAATATATCATTAATTTAATTAAAACAAAAGAATTAAACAATTCAAGGAAATATTTTAGAGTAAATCGGAGCTGTGACACTTTTTATTCAAATTATTATAAATCTTCATATTAGTATAATAGAATTTTTATACAAAATATGTCGTCGTGCTCAAATATATTCGCGCAAATTGGGAATCAGATATAAAAGATTCAAAAAAGTATTAAACATTTGAATAATAAGAATTGCTTTAGAACGTTGCATGTCCATCTAATAATTAAGGATCTATAAATTCTTAATATATAAAAGAAGAATAATATATAAGAAATATATAAAGAATAATATAAAAGAAAAAAATTGTTGATTACAAAGAGGACATAAATTATTAAGCGCAGTAATCTCTGTCTTTATGCTACCTTACACATAGACGTATTCATATGTATTTTATTTATTTATACTTAGATATTTGCATTTGCTCTATCCTAAATTTGACTCAAATTTAGTTTATTATTTACTAAGTGCATATATTAATAAATGTATATATTAATAAATGAACGTATGTACTTTAAAATTAATTACAAAAATGGATTGATTTACCATTTTGACACACATGAAAGTTAAAAATAACAAAATGTTATTTAACTCAAGACATTGCGTTGCCACTGCTCCTTTGACAGCTAATCGTGTAAGAAATATAAAAACTGAACACACAATTTTATGTGACACTTTATATTTTCATTTTTCATTATGTCACTGCAGTATCATCTATTACAGTTCCAGTTTTGTGCACGACGAGACATCTCAACTCCTTAGTGGATTCTTCTTAATTTCTTCGGCGTTCAATATAAGATCTTCGATGAATTTGTTTGTAGTAGACGATATTCAACGAGATTAGCCGATCCTCGATACTTTTCAGTATTTCAAGTAAATGTCGGTTATTTTCGTTGGTTTCATGATAACATAATCCTTGGACTTCTTATTGATTCGATCCCCAATGATGTATATAGTCCTCCGCTTTGGATCTGCTAGAGCCATTACATTGTTGGGATACCAGAAGAACAAAACGACTCCGAATATGAGCAGAGTGAAAATTAAAACGTTTGAATGCATATTTCACCAGTTAATGTTTCTCTGCGAAGCGATTTCGATCGATTGTCACGGCGTGCATCATAAGGGTCTTTTGTAACTTCGCAAAATCATAAAAAAAACACACAGAATGTAATATCGGAAATTATGGATGTCGTAAAAAAAAATTATAGATCACGCAAATACTCCCGATAATGCGAAATCAAGAGTAATATTATCACTGCAGCTAAAAATGCATAAACAAATCAAGGTTATAGATATCGATGTTACGGGTGTCCTTCGAATGCGATTTTTATTCTGAAAACATGATTACATGACCGTCAATTTTATGGAAATAAATTATAATTCATGGATTATAATTTTGATTATAATCTCCAACGTCAAATAATTTTATATGGAAATGACAATGAAACAAACTATACTAGCGCGTTGCAAAAAACGGAGACGGGAACATCAGGTAATCTCGCTCGATTTCGCTCGACCTCGATTAACGTAATCATGGCTTCACGTAAATGAAGAGACTCCCCAAGCGTTTCTATGCTGATCAACATTCGTTCCCTGATTAACTCATTATCGGAGAATGAGCTTGAGAAAATTAGCTGACCGCTGGCTTTCCTTAACAATCAAGAGATGACTAAGCACTTGTTGTTGATAATTAATTTTCATGATAATAATAATAGTAGTAGAAAAGTCAATATACAAATACATGATTATTAGTAAAGTGTTATAATTTTAATCTAATCACTTGATTTTTCTATTGAAAAATTTTCCTTTCTATTACCATTATTATTTTGCATTGCAATTTGACATTTGTTTCATGAAAATGATGGCAATAATCTTTCGGATAGTACGTGTAAAATTATAAGCAATAATTTTCATCTTTTACTTTCACTTTATTAGCAAGAAATTACTGATCGAATTACTGATTAAAAACTAGTCGGCCAAGTTTTTTGTCCTCCAGCAATTTGGGTGACCGATTCTTTGCGCGTAATCATTGCTCGGTACAGCTTATAATGAAAATTAATTGCATTGACAATTAATTATTATCACCTGGTCTATGCAGCAGGAATACGCGGAATTCGTTTACCATCGACATACACCACGATAGTTAATAAAGACCAACCAACGGTTTCATTAATCTCGGCGCCGATATGCTCGGCCGCGTCCGTCGTTGTTTGGCCGCACATGGTAGTTCGGAACGATCATTACGAACGATAAAGTTACCCCGGGAAGAGACAACGGAAGCATCGATCCATGTACATGGAGCGTTAAAACGGAAATCTCTTTGCCGAAGGTGTAATCAGCTGAGAGAGAAACAAACGCGACACGCATATTTCCAGTCGCGACGCAAAGCGTTTGTCGTCCGATAACTTTTGCAATGACTTTTAAGTTTGTAAGCTACTCGCTCGAATCACTAGGTCTGTTTTTTATTTCTGTACTATACTAAAACTTTCTCTCTTTCACCAAATATCAAATATATATATCTACTTCACTTAAAGAGTTCCAAAAGTGTATACTAGAGTTCAAATATATAAAGAACAGACTTTTTATTGATGTCGATGCGACGACCAGTTACTGCTTGGCGCAAAATTGTGACAGCTGCATTGAATTGCATCATTTTCACGTAGAAGTAAGACTCTGTAGTCAATAATTTATAACTGACAATAGTTATTAATGTTTGAAAACGCGTTTAGTTTCACTAGCTTACTTCTTATAATTTGTTACCGAAATAGTGTGCTATTATTTAGAATCCATACATATAATATTCTTTGAGTAATAGTTATCATTATCAGCTTCGTTTCAATTCTAAAGAGTAAAGTAGCAATAAATATTTTGAGAAAAGTTGACAGTGATCTGTTGAGCTAACATTGGACATGAGCAGCCGACTGCTATATCGAGATAGAAGAAACGAGAGATTTTCTCCAGAGAGACTGGAAAACGAGATTCCATCGAGCTTCTACCTTAAGAAACTTCAAGGAGATCAGCCGGCCTTTCAACAGCAATAACGGTCAAACCCGATCATCCCTCGTTCCCAGGAAAAATCCGGGGAATCACATCGTCCGATCTCGCGAATTCGAGACGAGAAAAAGGCTTTAAACCATCCAGGAAATGAATACTTGTCTGCTTCGGCATTCCAATCTAATTCTACCGACATGCCGCATTTTTTAAATCGCGTGACAAAATGATAAAGACTTTACTATTTTTTTTTCTCTTATGCTGTCGATCTTTATTTTGCGAAAATGCCTCGTGGAAATCGTGACGCGACACACATATGCGACTAACATAAACGTAAAATGGATGCGGAACTTGGTCCTAAAACGGATGATGCCTCTAAAAGTATTCCGCAAACGGCTCGTAAACGTAGATAAAATGGCGAGCGAGTAGTAAAGAGATCCTCAGCAAGAAAGGAAGGCGTCCCAGTAGCGGTTTTCATCATTCTCAACAGTGGTTTTCTTCGCGGTGATTTTCTTAGTGGTTTTCTATAATGGTTTTCTTCACGGACATCGTCTCGTAGATCTGGATGCGTCTATTTATCTTGCTTCTAAACAACTTTTCGAGACAAAAATTACGTATCTTTTGTACCTTTATAATAAAAAAACGTTCTTTTAAATGCTTTGTTAATTCTGCTAGAATCGAGGTTAGAACTCTTCCTTCAAAAAACATAGCATTGTTCAACTAGACGAAATGTAAATTAAATGCCACAGAGGAAGATAGAAGATTCATTATGTATCCAGTGGAATAATTTCATTTACCTATTTATTCACCGCAATGTATCGACTAAATATATATATATGTATACGTAAAATAGCTTTGTTATATAAATGTCCATTTTACAATTTAACTGAGATTCTCTGTGCTGCCAAAGGTAACCAACCGTTCCACATCAAATATTATCACATTTTATATTATTTGAATAGCTGTGTGAATATAAATAGTGAATATAACTAAAATTAAATCTGCTACTCGGTCAGTTGCTTTTTGTCCACCATCACAATTATATTTAAATATGTCCATCCTTTTTCCATCACCTAGGAATATAAATTATTTGAAATTCACAAGCTTCTCAACCTTACAATAGCTAAGCATTACCAAGACTGGCTATATGTAGGTCAACAGAGACGGATATGTTTCAGGAAGAATATTATTTCTACAGCGTATCGCATAACACAAAGCTCGGATGCATAAAGCGATAACGGCTTTAAATGCGATCGTGAGGAACAGGGCAAAACCGTTAAATCTAGACTGCCGTTTGTAATCTTAAAAAGCTGCACGACACTGTCTGGACGAGAAATTTCAATGATACATACTCGTTTACTAACCGCTACGGTTGCAATAACGTCGTTATACGCAGAAAAAGTAAATCATTATTGGTTATTCGCTGGGAGTTCGTCTTAGAATATCAAGTAAGAATTGATTATCTCTCGAGATCTCCCTAATCGCGTTGAAGAAACCGGTTTTATAAAATACTCTGAAAAAATTTACTGAATCTTAATACATATTTCTTTGAATAGTAGTAAGTAAACGTTTATTTACAGTAAATAAATACAATATTTACTCAATGAAAAAAATTATGTTGAAATTAATGGTTTTTGTATCAAATAAATATGTTTACATTTAGTAAATATTTACACTATCAAAAAAAAGGCAGCAAATTTCATGTAACAGACTCTCAAATCAGTAGATAATCACTGATATCAATGCCAAATATGCCACTGATAATCAATGATTTAAATATGAAATCCCTAACCTAGCTAATCTTTATTATATTGTACGATCTAACTAATCTTGTTTTAATGCTTAAATTCAATGAATACGGTATTGGAAGATTGAAATTAACGTGCAAATGTCAAATATTCTTCCTTTTTTAGTTGAACTTCACTGATTATCAGTGCTAAGTATGTCACTGGATAATTACTGACTATCCACTGATTCAGATTTAGAGAGGAGGCAAGCAGATACATTATGTTTATACATTATATTTAATGTTGCGAAATGAAAATGAAATTACAAGTAACTTAATTTTAATGTTCACACATGCATTTAATTTCACGCGAATTCACATAAAATTTTATGGAAAGTACACTAAATTTTATGAAAAAAACATTAAATTTTATGTACATGTACACAAATATACTTTTCAATTACAGATACATTAAATTTAATGTAACGTCATTAAATTAAATTTAACTTGTGTAAACTTAAATTAGATTACATTACATTAAATTAGATAACATTTTTAACAGTGTTAATTAGAATTAGTTAAATAAATATTTTTTAGATTTAGTTTTTTTTCTTTCAATGCAACAATAAACCCGCACGTTCGCATTTATTAATTATCCTTTCGGAGAAATCACATTTGGGATTTGTAGCATATACGCGATGCAATAGAAAGAATTGTATTGTGAAAAGTAATCTGGCAGTAATTGAATTTCAATATCTTTGTGTCGCACGATTGAGAGGGGGGGAGGGGGGAAGGGGATTTTCAGGGAATATTGCGTATGTGTAGGTAAGAGCTCTCTATCTCTCGTAATACTCGAGCTGCGCGATTAAATTAGGCACGACGAAGATGCGCTACACAGGAATTCCCGCGGTGTGGGTGTTCCCGATATCGTCCAGATCGAGAGCATAGCCAACTACGATAATTGCCTAACGTTCAATAGATGAAGGGGATTACGAAATAATGCCATTCGCAAAGCATATTGTTACATTATGTACCGCATACTTTCTTCCATTTACTTCATATATATTTACTTCATATATATAACTATTAATAATGAATTAATTATTGGGATACTATTAATATGCTACGCTTTCTCTGATTTATGTATCTTATGTATAAATTAATTATGTTGAAATAATATATTAACTCTTTTGTTGATAATGTGAAATTTTCATCCTTCTTTCGCAATCGGAGTTTTCAAACTTCAACTGCAGAACTTTTTATTGTTCCAAACTGCACAAAAATCTGAAAAAAATTTTATATACTTCTTCAGAACTCGCTTTCAAGCTTTAACGAGTTTTTGCTGTCATAAAAATTGGATTTTATTTATTTTTTATAAATTTAAATTTATTTATTTAAATTTACAATAAAAAAAATTGTGTCTTCAAAGTCCAACATCAGCGGAGGATTAAAATTGTAAAATTAAATATTTCAAACTATATTACATGAGAAAAGAATATATATTACATGAGAAAAGAAATAACGAATAACGAAGAACAGTGAAAGTTGCACTGAATATTAATGATCAAATGAATAATGTAGAATGAACAAGTAAAGATATTGATCCATTATTCGCGCAAAGATCTACGATAGAGTCATGCGAGCCTCGCACTATTCACATTTTGTATTTTAAGGAAGTTCAGAGATTAAGAACAATTTATGATATGCCGGGCGGGGACGGAAAGGGGGAAACTCCGGTGGCATACTGGTGCTCACAGAAATCGCGACCACCGTTATTTTAATAAATCACATGGGTATTCGCTCGCTCACTTTCATAACTCACATGCACCGGTATGATTACATTTATTACGTAAGTGTTTGTTTTTTCACGTTACTGAAAATTGTGACTAATTGCTGTTGCACTCTACGATGGAAATAAATAGATCCTCTCTAAACACTCGGCTAAAAGTTACCGACCGATATAAGCTGCGAAATATATCATGTGTCTCAAATCTATCGATTATTCTTCTAGCGAAGGGTGTCGAAAATAATAATGTCTGTGACAACATCAGATATTTATGAAAAACCAAGAATTTTGACAAATTAATTATAGGAAAAAGAAATCTAAAGAGAGTTTAAAAAGAAAAATTTTTATTTCAATGTTTAACAAAAAAATATTTATCAAAATATATTTATCTATTGATTATCTATTAAAAAATATTACATTTCACAAATTCGAAAGAAATCTGTGAAAGATAAGTTTTTTGGTATATCCCACTTGGTTTTAAACTGTATAAAAACTTTATCAATGCGTTTTTAGATAATAAGTACGAAAAGGTTATTTTCGCAAAGATTATACTTCAAAGTAACTATATTTCCGTCAAGAAAGTTTTTATATTAAATACTACTAAGAAGAAGAGAAGAAGGGGCATCAAAATTGCCTAAGTTTTTCTGAAGCTCGACTAGCTGCGCGTAAAAAGAATTTCGCAATGCCGAAGTTTTTCGTTTTGCAAGATAGGTCAGCAGGTAACGGTGGAAATCACATTTTGTGCTCTCCGAAAGCATCCTCTCAGAAAGGAGAGGAAACTTGTTTAAATCGTGCCACGCGAGATTAGACCACAAAGCGACCTGGTTTCTTGTCGGTTCTCGCGACAAGAATCGGGATAATCGAGAGCTGCGGCAATTTCCGTTTCCACTTTAACTTATTCGAAACAACGCGAGTCGGTTCACCGCGAATCGATTAAAATTCTCTCAGAAAATTTCTCGTAATGAACGATATGCACACCAAGCTGAAAACGATGTACGAGCGAATTATAAAAGAGTTTTCGCGGCGAAAAACAAAAAATGGAGTTAATGATTCGCGACGCACGATAGAAATTTGCAATGAAAAGAGAATTAAAAAAAATGTTTCTTTTGCGCTTGGTTCGCAAATCTACGACAAAGAAAAGAAAATCTGCAAAGTTGCTCCAGTTTTTGCGATTTATTCAGTTCCCAAGCAAACTCGACCCTGGTCTTCCTTTCACGACGGAAATACATTGGACATTCATCTCCCTATTCTTATCGTTTCTTTTTTCATTTCGTTTCCTCCTTTTTGTCAAAATTGCTGACTGAGTTTTCTCCCAAGACTGAACTTTCATATCTAAAATTGTTATAATCACGTTTGCTAATATAATCAACTGATCGATATTTCCAATTTATTGATTCATATTGATTTTGATTCGGATAATTAAAATTCATTCATTCGTAATTCAATATAATGATCATACACTTTTTCTGAATAAAGAAAAGAAGGATGGGATTGAGAATCTTTTGGATAAACTGATAAGTTTAGCCATTTCTTCATTAACTCTAATTCGTTTGAAACTTCTTAATTCTCATTACGATCCAAGTTTTTAAGTAATTATTCCACCCATCGCTGGAATCCAAAGTTGCACACTTTTTCAGATTCGGGGGGGAGTTTTCTGGACAAGCGAAAAATGGGACGTTCCATAAGGCGGACCAAACTGCGGAAGTGTCTGGAACTGTCAGCTACAAATTTGGGACAAATGACCATTCTTACGTACGGATGAAAATCCGCCTGCGGATTACGTCGGCCAAAATAAATTTCACGTATGCGTTTCCAAATCGTTTCGTTTCGTTTCGCGACGAGCACGGGAAATGATTTCACGTGAACTCAGCTGAAAACGGCGATATCGTGTTGCTACTCGATATATAACCATTGTTGTTGTGCGAACAAATAGCTACACGTTTATACTGATTTTGATCTCTGCCGTGCTACCATGCGATAAAATCGAGGTCAAGCTAATTGAACGGCGTGCAATGAAAATTCGGCGGTCAAGTTTCGATTTTACCAAATTGACGCCATTCTCTCAACAGTCTAAATATTTATCATGTCCTTGTCCAATGTGTATTGTATTGAATTCGCAATTGTGAAACGCTTATGCCTCTCGCAATTTAATTAAAGAGATTCGATAAACGCATTTGTATAATCAGTGTAAAACAATCGCAAGAGATATTCTCGCAAAAGTAGCATAGTAATTGACGCAATATGACGTAATGTATAATTCATTTGGATGATATATACAGAGTGCAATGAAATCTTACAGCAACTCATAAACATACCGCCGATCGCAATCTGCACACTAATTGGTAGTGTTATATCGATCATGGTAGCAGCGGATAGATGCTTGGAATTAAACGTCAAGATTTAGGGCAACAACATGTTAAGTCACGTAGAGTGAGTTTACTTTTATAAGTAAACCTCTGGAAAAGTTTTATATGGCGCATGACGCTCATGAAATTATTTCATTCTTACTGTTTATTAAACAAGGACAAATGATTCTCACAAATTATGAGTGTGAATTGGACTACAACCTATATCATTTATATGATTATATATATATATATATTTGATGAGTTATTATATTAAGAATCTTTTAGACCCGGTTTTTCATTATCTGATTAACTTGTAATTTAGATTAATTAATATCACTTAACTTAACAATATAAAAATAACAATGTAATATGATAACAATGTAAAAATTGTATTTTTCTAGTTATGATTAATCACTAAACTATATATAATAATTTATAATAAATACCAATAATTTTGTACTATAATAACTTTAAAAATTCTTCATTACAAAATCATCAGTTTAGTGATTAGATAGAAAAATAGAATTTTTACTTTATTATCAGGTTAAACACAATCACAGGTTAATCAATAAATGAAAATTGGGTTTAATGGCTTTGAATACTGATAATACAAAAAAATGTTTAATCTTGATATTAAACCATGATATTCTTATGCATTTCGACACTCTGAAATTGAATTCGATGTCCAAATTGCTCCATCACTTTTTTAAGTAAGTTAAACTTTATATCACTCCTTTTAACTTTTTCAGATGCTCTTAAAAAAATTTTCCTACACAAGTTGTTTTGCTGAAAAAAAGGCCATTTAGTAGTGACCAGTATATTAAAAACTAGGTCATAAATGGTTCTAAAAATATTGGAAAATTGAATTATTTTCCATTGGTAAAAAAAAAATTGTGATGGAGCAATTTAAACCTCGGATTCGGTTTCAATGTCAAAATATATAAGAATACCATAGTCTAATTTCCAGGTCAAAAATATTAAATTTTTATGTGTGCTGTGTAATCGTCTGTTGTCGAAATTAGTTTGCTAATGATTAGTTTGTTGGGGAGTCAACTATCGCGAAGGTTCATCTTGGAAACGCTCGGTCAATATCGGCTCGGCAACTCCTCATCGATATTTCGACAATTCCTCACCTCGATTTGGTATCCAGCGTACAAAGTAGGAGCAGATCGATCGTACGATCGATATCCCTGCGCGACGCGAACTGAAGGAATTTACTTCAATCGATCGACTGTCCGTGCAGGTCGACACTCGCGGCGAGCACACGAATCGGTGTGTATTGCACGCGCGTGCACACGAGACACGCGTGTATGTCATACACGACTAATATTCACTTTCACCCCACGAACGTACAATTCGCAGCCTGCGATGTGAAATAACGTCGTTAGCAGGACACGACATACGGGGGAGAGAAAAAAAAAGGGAAGTGTCGAACGTGTAACAAGAAATTGCAAATAAAAGAAAGCATCGTTAGATGCTATTAAAACGGAATATTTGTACTATAACGGAAGAAATGTCATTCTAATTAAATAAATAAATTACGAAAACCAAACAGCTAGGCTATGTTACGAGCAATTCGTGAAAGAAACTTGCATGAAAGAAACGTGGCTGGATTGTTATTTCAAAAGTTGTCAATAATTTACCAGTGATATCGTGTAACTATTACAGAAATTATAGCTGGCATTTCTATCATGTGAACAATTTTATACAATGGATAATAATCATATATAAATATTTAATGCCGGAATTGAGAGGACAGTCGCATCAAATTAAAACTGATAAAGCTCAATTATATTTAATTTTCCGATAGAATCTTTTATCGGAACGTACCGATGAACTTTCCGTATTCAATGTATGAATCGAATATTCCATATTATAAGTTTGCTAATTTAAATACGGAAGCTCGTCATTTGCGATAATGATGTAATAGTTATTAGTAACTATCTAAATTTGAAGCTTTTATAGTTGAAGATGAAAATTACTTTAATCTTCGATAGCGAGCTCGATGCACAATACAACGATATTAATCAGAGTTCTTATAGTGAAACACGGCAAGCTTGCTCGAAATGATGTATTATTTGGGCCGCGCGAAATGGCGAAAGAGAGTTGCAGGTATTGTATCATATTGCCACGTGTAGATAATAGACTGTGAATGGACAAGTTGAAACGCGAACAAAGCTCTTTCGCTGGTTAAATATTCCTCTTGACGCGAAGACAACTAGGAAGAAAGCTCCATTTCCACATTTCCCGTTCACATGCTTTGGATTTACGTTCGCGAAGATACTTTACGATAAAATAAATTTCGTTTCTCTCTGAATTTGCGAAAACTTTTATCTCTTGAGGTAGAACAGACGTGGTGCAAGCGACATTAGACAACTCTGTCAAGTTTCTGAGCTTGCAAATGATTTCCCTCGAGTACTTTTTCTTATCCTAGACTAAGATCCTAGACTGAACAAATGAAAAACTAAGGAGATGAAATTTATTTTAAAACAAATGTGAACGTACTTTGAAATAACATTAATTAAATATATGTTTTTCTCTTCGTTACGATTTGTACGTAACACAGCTGCTTTAAAGCTTAACTTTCCAGTATCGAAGTGACGTAACGATCGTGTTAAGTACATAATTTTTACCGAAGAAAGTTGTATTATTAAAATAATTTTATCTTCTTAAATTATTATTACCTAACGTAAAAATATTTATGCAGACTGGAATAAATATCAACAAGAATGGCATTTTTTTGGTTTAATCGAAAACATTTTTCTCAGTGTAGATGAAAAGAATCATGTTAGGATCATTCTACATATTTTAACTCTATGCAATTTCAACTCTATTTTTAGATCGTTGTCTAAAAATGTCACTTCGGCACTTGGACAGCTTTCCAGAGGCAGTCGCGAAAAACAAGCACAGCAGAAAAAGGGGGAAAAAATGTCTCGAACCGAAGTCGAAGGGAAACGCACAAAGGGAGCAGTTTACCGAAGAAGAAGCATTTACGCGAGAGGCATTAACTGCAATATAATCGGTCACGCACGGCAGGGTGGACAGTCGTTCACAGACATCCGTATCGCACGAGAGTTCCTGCGGAACTGACAGCATTTCCGTACGGCAACGTAAAAATCACGAGACTTCCACCTCTTCCCACCCTCTCCCATCCCCTCCGTTCCGGCCGCCGGTCACATGACCTTTTGCCTCCCGCCAGCGAGGATGCATTCTCGCCCTTCGCCACCCGTCTGTCCGCGCAGCCCCCAGGTCCATGACGCCCCTTTCGTGCTCGTCCCGAAAATGCTCGCAAAATCCTCGCCGCGCCGGTAGCGTTTGTGGTCCAACATTCCGTTCATGTTCCCTCGCGATTGGTTTAAGCAAAACGACGACTAAGAGGAAATTGTACCTCAAACCGATAACCTGTGAACGTTTCTGGTTTTGTTGAAACCGAAAATTGTTTAGGAAGCAGAAATAGACAACAGCGTAAATGTACTGTTGTAAGAGGTACGAAAATGAAGTTGTAAAATGACTGCGGCAGTTCACGAAACAAGACTTTGAGCGAAATTCTTATATAATCCTAATTCCACTCTCGTACTTTTTTGTCAAGTTGAGATGATATCAATGACATCATACAACAATAGATCGCAGAGATGACATTATTGATGATATCGTAATATAAGATTTAAGATTCTAAATATATGAAGGGTTTAAGTAATATATAGTATATGAACACAATTGACATTTTTAATGAGACTTCACTAAATAAGATTTTGAGATTTTAAAATTTTTTAATGATATAATTTTAATCTTATTATTTTTGTACATCTTTTTATATCAAATAAAGATATAATATCGTATAGAAAGACATCAAATAGTATATAAAGATAATATTACATCATCTTAAGAAATTCAAGATTTTAAATTATACATATAGATGTTGAGAAGCGAGTACGAATACGATATCAATAACTCATAGCGTCAAGAAGTGATTTGAACCTATCACTTTGAGTTTCCCAACTTCGATTATCCTTAGAGAACTTGAATCTCTGTGCATATTATGTAATGAAATCAAATTCGAAGGCATTATTCTATTGAAATTATTCAGTTCCATCGACATTATCTAAGATCAGACATATATAATAATGTACACATTGGAAAACTAGTCAAAATTTTGAAAAAAATTAATTTTTTCGTATGAATTATTTGTTAAAACGGCCTTAAATCGAATTAAAAAATTTTTTTTAACTTGGTTACATTAAAATTAGATCTTCAGGAGTTAAGACGACTGTTCCTACGGCAATGACTTATATACACCTCGCTTATATGTCTCGCTTATCAGGCTTCTTAGGGCATACATACATGAAAAATATTCACTCCTCTACACAAACGAGATTATACCGTGCATTTCGGTAGACGAAGGACGAGACATCCCGAAACGTCATTTCACATGCAACATAAGAACAGTCATAAATCATTCGTTTATTACGGAAACGACTGTTTACCGAATAAACGCAGACAGCTCGGGTAAATAACGGTCACACGGTAAATCTTCAGCTCGGCTTCGTGTATCTGCGATAATTGCGACACGTATGCTCTCGAGATGTGCTCTTGACGCGCTAGAGAGTTTACATTAAATTTGACCCGCCTGTTTGCCGCTAAAACATCATATATTCTCAATAGACCTCGAACTGCCACGTTATATTTCACATTTTGAAGATATTGTGCGATGATAATTCACATGTTTTAATTTGCTCGCCGGATATATATAAATCTACATGAAAAAAAACCGATTTTGCTGAAGTATCTAAAAATTTAGCTACATAGATAGCTAGATAGATACAAATCTGAAAATAATTTTGTTCGCCATCAAAACATAGGAATCTCAAGCGTAATGAGCAATGCTGCAAAAAGTTTTGACATTTTAGCAACAAGACATTTTGAACGTTCTACATATTTGTGATTCAACAAAATTATTTTCAGCTTTGTACTTAGCTGAAATACAATAAAATCGTCCTTTTTGTATTCCTCTCACCTTATGGTGTTATTAAGATTGCAGGAAAGATTTAATTTCGATCATAATAATCTTCTTTTCCACGATCGCAATTTTATAAAAAATTTTCAAAAGATTCGGAATTGGTTCCAAGTTATCGACCAAAATCTCACCTGCCACTTCCGGGAGTCCTCACGACGTCGTAGCGAACACTGGGCTTCCTGCGACGATCTCTTGGACTTCTCAGGACTTCCCTGCCGTTTCTGAACGTTTCTTGAACGATATCGCGCGGGTGGGTGTGAGTCTTTAGCGGTTGATACGCTTCGGTGATCGCGCAGACGCCGATGCAGCCGCAGCACTTGGACATCACGCTCAACTCTTTCAACCCGTCGATCGAATCCGCGTCTCCCGCAATGTTCAGTCCTTTTTTCACCGTTGCTGCTTTTCTACCGCTATACCATCGCAATCCCCCGAACCGCTTTACTTTCCAGTACACCAGGGCTCTGGTATCGACATCGTCTGCACGTCGTATCGCTTGTAAGAGGAAAAACACGAGGCGCAACTTTTGCGCTGCTCTTTGGCGAGAAAGCACGTCCGCCGATATAGAAGGTTCGAATGAAATACATTCGACGGTTTAGAACAGGCACGGTGCCGCCGGTCCCGCACGGCCAGTATAGGTTAGATATATGTATGTATAAGAAACCATACGAATCGGAAAAGCCCGTGATCTATCGCGCGCGTGCTCTTTACGTGAACGAACTCCCGATAGCGTGGTGAAGTCACGGAATATTCTCTCAGCGCGCTTAAATATATATATATATATATATATATATATATACGCTACCATGAGGAAGCCACTTGAGATGAAAAGTTGAAATGATTTTTGAATATAGATCTCCATGCTCTCCATGCAATCTGCGCGTCAACATTTTATTTAAAGCGGATATGAGAGAGCGAATTCAATTTCGAACGCCGTAAATATGGAGTTTTTTGTGACTGAAGTATACACTTTTGGAACTTAAAGTGCGATAGGTATACGTGTTTAATATTTGAGAAAGCAAGAAAGAATTCTCTAGTATAGTTTAGAGGAGGAACAAAAAATAGACCAATAAGGATTCTTGTGTTTTTTGTCGCCATCATGAATAAGAATAATGGAAATTATTTTTCCACATGCACACTCCTCAATGGTCTCAATCGACACTAGAAATTCTATAATATGATAAAGTCTGATAAATTTTGTCAAAATACGAATGAGAAAGAAGAGTCTTTTTTTATATGCTATCTCTTCTAATTTATGCTATCTTACTATTCTAACTTATTAAAGAACAAAAATGTCAATTAAAAGTTTGTTATCTGGTGCCCGACACTATTAGAGTCTCTAGTCAATTCTAATTGATCCTTAGAAGATAGAGTCTAACTACAAATGTATATACAGAGAGAATTTTTTCTTAGAGTTCACCTTGAAAATATGGTAATTCCACAACATTTCGAAGAATTTTATATAAATTTCTCTCATTTAGTAATAAAACTACAATAAAATAATAAGTTTGATTAATTTTATTGAAGTGCAAGTAAACATTTTTTAAATATTGTATTGTATCACAAAAAATACCATATTTTCAGAGTAAATTATAAACGATAATTCCATCCGTGTACAAATCTTCTATGAATGTATGTGTGAATTTGATATAAATATATATGTAAATCTGATATACGTGTTCTTTGAATGCGTGTCACACTTTTGCTACTACCATTTTGAGAAGATTTTAGAATTGATCAATGAAAACAATCACGATGAAAGACCAGACTCTTATTTTCTAGAGACACTATCATTCATTCGTCATTAACTAAAAGTAATACATCAATGTTTCTATTTATACTGAACAATGTAATTGTTACATTTATATCATCGAGTGCGAAATTACATTGAAGTTAAGTTCCATTGTGGATTGATTTTAATCATTAAAAGATCCTCTAAGATGCAACGAATCGATAATGACAAAATAAAAGTGAGACATACATTAAATATAGGTGAAGTAACGATCAGGTTTCAAAGTCAAGCATTTTGAAGTTGAGCGATTTAGGCACGTTTGGATTGGCATACCTCGACCGTACTCGAGATTCGGAGAAGCGCGAGACAAAACCAAGAGAGCGCGAAAGGACCGATCGGAATGTGCGCAGAGACGTGTATCGCACGAGCACGAAACAATGCCGGAATTGAACTGGTTGCGTATCCGTCTGTAGGAATTGCTGGCACGTACACCGGGAATGTCTTTTCAGTTACAAACGCCGTAATTTTACCGATCCCCGATCCCCGCGTCGTGCTTCTTAATAATTGTTCGGCAATTTTTAATATTCAGCTCGCCCTGGGTGTGTTGTAGCACTGACGGTTCACCGCTACGTGACGATGTTCGATCGCGCGTGTCCTACTCGCAATGAGGTTCCTGAGGTTGTATCGAGAATGGCAATGTCCCACGGTAGTTAAAATTCATTCGATCCTACGAAAATCCCAAACGAGAACAATACGAAAATAGCTTCGGAAAATAGCTTCTGTTTAAAAAAAAAAAAAAATTATCAATTATTGTCTGCTGAGATTCTACATTGAAATGAGAAAAATGCGATTGAAAATGGAAGAATCAGAAAATTCTGATTATATTTCAATCAGAATTCTAATTATCGTAATTAAAATTCTAGTAGATTTTCTTCAGAAAATTTTCATTCGTCTATTTTCAATCAGAATTTCAATTAATACAATCAGACTATTTTTTTTTTTCAGTGTATATTCCATCATATTTTGATAAAAAATTATTATTTACCTTAACTATCAATTTTTTCATAAAAATTTAAGTACTATCGATAAAAAAATATTCTCTATTTTATTTAAAAAAAATAATAATGTTTATATTATTGTTGTTATTAATTTTTGTCCCGATGCTGTTTTCATTCGATTTATTTTCTGTTTCGGTTAAAATTTCGGAAACTGTTCGACCGAACGCACCTCGCGTTACGCGTTATATGTCGAAGAACGATTGAAAATTCGCGAGTTCCCTCCGTCCGCGATGAACGCTTGGGATGATACTGAGAGGAGTTCTTGCCGAAGGGCGAAGATGAAGAAGAAATAGAAGAAGAGTCAAAGAGTGGAGAGGAGCGCGTGTCCTCCGTCTGTGCGTCAGCGGTGCGTGACGCATAGCGATTTAAATAAGCATACAATATTTTCTTAACAAGAAACGGCGTATTCTCACAATTATTTGACGTAAACGCGAAAGCTTATCATTTTCCCAAAAAAAAAAAAAAATTAAGCAATATTAAACGATTAGATTATCTTTCATTCAGAGATAAAAATATTGATCAATATTGGAGTCAGTTTCTTGCGAATCTGTTTTTATTCACTGTAGAACGTTTGCGTGATTCTCGGAATATTTCGAGCATACGCGGAAATGGTCTGTCAATCCACCGAATGTTACGCCAATGTGTCGACCGTACGATTGCATCGTATAAGAATATTCATCGGCATATACCGCGAGAACGCGTTTGCTCGACACACGCATCGCTGTAGTCTGCAAACCAAGCGGATCAACAACCGGACGTGGCTGTGGACTGCAGCTTCTTTTGCGTTTCGTCTGCTCCTTGTCGAGCGCATGGCAAGCACGATGCACGCGGAAGATTTAACGCGCCTCGCTTGATCGCTCGTTTGTGCGAGAGAACAAATTGAGGAAGTAACTTTTTTTTCGCAAAAGGAAGCAAGACTGGTTATGTTTTAATTGATGTAATTAATAAGATATAATTATCTAGATAAATAATTAATCATATATCGATACCAGAATTCAAGTGAAATAAAAGAGTGGAATTCAAGAGCAGACTGAGCAAAAATGCTGTTATTAATGACGGAGCGTTTTTCTTGCAGCAGACACCGGATAAGCTCCAGGCGAGGCTCCAGACGAAAAATGGCAATGGCCGTTAATGCGCTGCGAACGGGGGAGTAAATTACGGAAAAGGGTGGCGGTTCGGAATCGACATGTTGGGCAAACTTGGAGCGCCGAAAACTAGAGATCCTAAAGTGAGAGAGATTGCTCATCCCGTTTACACAACTTCTGTTTGGTACGCCATATTTTTTAGGATCTGCTCAAAATAGAATGAGATACATGGATATCTCTTTCTATCTCCACACTGAAAAAAAATACTAAATTTTAATAAATACTTTTTTAAACGTATGAAATAAATGTAAACATACATTTATTTGATACGAAAAATAGTAATTTGATTTAACTATTATTTTTTTTATTGAATAAATATCTATTTTTATTGAATAAATATCTATTGTGAGCAAATGTTTACTTAGTATATTGTATTATTCAAATAAATATTATTAAGATTTAGTGTATAATAATTTTTTTTCGCATAAATTATCTCATTCTATCTTAAGTACATCCTGAAAAATATGGCAGACTATAAATGTATGTAAACGATGTCAAATCTCTTACACGAAGATCTCTTCCGAAAAACAGACACGTGCGCGCCATAAGGGCGACGATCTCACGCCTCGCAAATCCGGATCTCGTTTTCATCCGCCATTCTCTACTGCAAAACGTTTGCTAATCTGTCGCGCACCGGGCTGCTGAAATAACGGAGTGCGCGTGCAAAGCCCGTGTACAGAATCAGTGCAAAGCCGTGACGCTCGGATTTTAATAGATAGCTTCTGCACTTCGCTAGATCGATTATAAATCACGTTGGAGAATTAAATCTCATGATTTGCCACAATTACCCAAGCGTGATGGATCACGTAACGGACAGAGTAATGCATGGTACATATACTGAGAGCGATGTGTATGTATATAAAGTGCGCTTCGCTGCAAATCGCGGAAATACGAAGGGCGATGAGAGTGAGATACGACTGGAGTTTATTTCCCTAACGTGCACATCTTGCTCTACTACATCTCTTCGCGACATATATCTTCTGTCAGTTTTTTGACATGAGATATGAAAATATCTCTCTGTAATCTTCTCTGTCTCTTTATTAGATTACTATATTTACATCAAGTTATCATTTATGTGAACTTGAAATATCCTTCCTTGGATGTAATTCTTCATTGTATTGTAGTTTACGCTCAAAATTAAAATTAAGAGCTCAAGTAAAAGAAGATTTGATGATGTAAAAATAAGCGTAAGACGGTAATATAACATTTAGCGATTTCAAAGTCAGATTACGAAAGCTATGTTTATATAGCAAAAGAAAAATGTCAAGCTTATCAATACAATAAGTACCGAGTTTAAACTCATTTAAAGAAGATTATTCTATTGGCAAATGTATATTTAGAGATCCACAATTACTATACAATATTAAAATAGCGTACACTGGAAAACAATTAAATTTAGAAAAGTCGTGACTTCGAATGCGAATATTTTTTTGTTTGAGATTAGATTCATAATTATATTTATATTAATCTATCAACTACTTTCAGCCAATTTGTTGATTTTTTTTCTCTCTTAAATGAAGTAATTAAGCTGTCAACTTGTATAAATAAAAAGTAATTACTTCTTAAAGAGAAAGTTGAACGTAAAAGAGTACCGAGCGGAATTAATGTATAATATTAGCTACTATGTTAAGAATTATAAAACTAATTGAGTAAAGATCAGTATCAATTAAACTGTGAAAATTAATAAAAGATAACAATGCATGTGTAATTTATTTACATGCGCATTTACAGACAAGCGAGCGGACTTTACGCGATCCTACAAGACAACACTAATCGTTTATAATTGACAATTTATTGTTCCTCGATACTCGCTTTAATATTTCATATTAGATTTTTAAAACGGTAAAAAATGCTCGTATATTTTCTTAAAAATTAACACAATGTCATTGTGCCTTATTTCGAGCTATAATTAAATTAACTTTAGAATAATATAATTTAATTAATATAATTAATTAATATAATTAACAAACGATTTCGGCGATGTTAAAGAACATCGCAATAATATAAAATTAGATCATTCCAAATATTCAATAATCTCGCAACATATCACAGAAACTAATCATGACTTTGGGAAAAAGTTAGTATTCTTGATTTTGAAAAGAATTATCGTAAAAGAAATATTTCTAAAATGATACATATTAAAGAACAAAAAAATGGTGTAAATTTAATGAAAAATACTGAGTTTATACGAGAACATAAATGGTCACAGTTTTGAACAGACTTTTTTTACATTCAATTTTATTGAATTACTTTTATTTGACCTACACTTCACATTAGTTAATTTTTTCAAACGACAGTCAGTATCTTTATTATACTTAACCGGATCTTTGAGAGTTTAGATTACAATATTTTATATAAATTAAGTTATTATTTGATTCTATATCTCTTATTCACACTAATAATATATTATCTTAATAAATCTATTTGTTTTACAGAATAAAATATCATCACAAAGATATACATCATAAAATATTCGTAATTAAAGAATTCTCAAATCGTTTGATACAAGTCTGTGACAAACTGGATTCTCGATCTCAACCGAGGAATTTGGCAAATCTATCTTATCGATAAACATAATTAATCTACTGAAATATTCAAATGTTCCTAGCTTATTATCTTATTGACGTTCGTTTTTTTATATTTTTTTTAACACTTCACTTGATGGTTTTTAAATTTTCATTGTATCCGCACTGAAGAAGGCTTTGTAAGCCGAAACGTTGTTTGTTAATTATATTAATCTAAAGTTAATTTAAATAAGTGATATTGTGTTAATTTTGTAGATTTTTAAATCCTAATTAATCTTCAGGATACACTATTAAAGTATTATTGCACGCTAGCAAAATGTTTTTTTTCTTACACAGATCAAAGAGACATAAAATGATTATAAAATCGATATCGTTTTCCGATCTGCGCCGTCTTTCTGTACAATAAATTTCACCTAATGGCCGCATAGGCGCGTAATCCGTTTACTTCGAGAAAGCTCTTCCGTTTGAGACGGCAAATTTATTAAAGACAAAGATATCTCAAAAGAGATGGTCGAAGATAGTCTGGAAGCTAAATCATCCAGTGCAAGCACTTGGTGCACTCGCGCATCACAAATTCTCTTTCCGCTTAGATTCTCTTCTTCGACTTCTGACAAAACCTGTAATTACTTTTTTTCGTACGCGCCATTTAATCGGAAAATCAAAAGTCAATCGAGGGAGGCTACAACCGTTCGCTCTATTCAGTGTGTTAAGTGCATACGTGTTTCTGTATTAATTGTATTAAAAAGTTAACTAGTGAAAGAGAGCTTGTTGCGAGAATGTATTATATGATGTAAATGAGACTCTCAATGAGCGAACTTGTAATGAATTAAAACTGATTAAAAACTGTTTTTATCTCTTACACTATGACAGTACAAAGTATGCATTGTGCATGCTTGTTATTTTATTAGATTAAATATTATTATATTGCGATATATACAGGATAAATTAATACGATCATTAATATTACATTAGCCAAAATATACAGAATGAGATAATGTGATCGCCTCAAGTCATTTTAAAATATTTGTTGTTACACAAAAAGAATAAAATGTTGTGCAGAAGTTAAAAATTTTCTGCATAGTTGCATAGATAAAAAGTGAATATTGGTTTTTTAATACAACATATAATGTTTACATCCTTATTTTAAAAACTAACGCAACTTGTAAAAAAATAAAGTTTCTCGGGAAAAGAGAAAAATCATTTTTCAGCTTAATAAAAAATTATTGACTAATCAAATAACATCAGCAAAAAGAATATCCTTTTGACATAATCAAATATCACTTTTATCATTTTTCTTTTACAATTCTTAAAAAATCAATCTTTTTGAATTGTGATGAATTTTTTTTTATTATCCTTTTTTATGTTGAATTTGATGAAGTTAAATGAAGTCATTTTTAATGATCGATAGCGTAATATTTATCCAATTCATTCATAATAATAACTCGAAAACCACGTTTTCATTTTTTTTTAAACAAGAGAGCAGTGTGTACTTTAGAAATTCTTCAAGATAGTCACGTTAAGTGACTCATTCTATACTTCGTATTATTAAGTTTCAACATTACATTATATTGCATAAATAAGATGCAAAATGAATAAATCGAGATCGTATGAAGCAAACAGCCAATGTGGTTAATCCGGTCTAAAAATATCAATGATGGACAGCTTAGAGATACAAAATGAATCTATCGAGGCAGAGATGGAAGGCAATATTCATGCACGATGGCCGCAAGGTAGAAGCCAACGCTCTCATAATTCAGTACAGTATGCAATATCGAGAATCTACGGAGCTGCGATGCTGGCATACTTTCGTATTTCACGTAAAACAGGTGGATATTGCCATCGATACATCACCCGTGCCATTCACATGACGTTCTCCTCCACCAGAGTTAGACAGGAGTGCAGCCGCAAAATCGACTGATTTATTTAGTGTCAACTTTTGTGACACAGTTAACGAACGTATGAGTCTTTCAAATTTTCAGAATTAATTATTTTTTTACGTAAAAATATTGAAATATTTTTCAAAAAGGTATTTAGGTAAAGGTAGCCGTAAACAAACTTATAAAAAAATTCTATATATTTCAAAAAAGCTCATCTCGGAATCGACGGGAAATATTTCGCATTTGCGTTTCTCTATTTACCAAATAATTTACCAAATTTTAAAAGCTGGATGATGATATTGTACACTTCGCACGAATAATATAAAATTACAAGTCAATAACACACATTCTATTTCCTTACGATTTTTTTATTTTACATATTGCAACATCGCGTTTTTCTTTTGAACCCACAATTTTTTAAATAGTAATTAGAGTTATCGTAGTTAACTTTTCGCTCGATGCTTTCACGATTTCAGCACTTTTCGAAGAGCGAATTGTAGAAAGGACAGTTCCGTTCGGAGAAAAACTTTTTTTTGAAAATTAAGAGTTGAAAGTCATACTGCGTACGATAACCACGAAAAAAAAGTAATGCTTTCTTTTCCGTTCGTCGGAACATAATCGCAGCGGTTTTTCGCATTGTTCCGCAGATCCCCAGACTCGTTGGTCTGTACAAAAAATAATATATAGCGAGCAAAGAAACTCTTTTGTGTAACGCCCCATCCAATTTTCTTACTTGAAATATTATCGTTTTTGTGAGAGTTGCTGTATAAAAATCTGTTAAGCATTTATAACTTCCATGGCAAAGAATCTCTTTTTATCTTTCCATTATAATTTGCGCGCCTCTATAAACACTTTTATTCATTTTTAATCATCACATTCGCAGTGGAATTAATGAGTAACCCGATCTAGCTTTAACTTACAGAGAAATTACTCTTTTCACGGAAATCTTTTAAAAAGATATGAACAATACGTATTCATTCGTTGTGTTATTATTTATATCCCATTTTTAATCGTACATTCTAAAAAATATCAGTATGGATTTAACATTTCTGGTGTTGGTTTAACACTCATGTGATATCTGTATAATTCTCTTTGTATTATTGATATTAATTAACATTAATATGGTGAATTTAAAACCCATGATATTAAATCCACATATTGTTAATATTAATCAATACAGTGAGAATTATATAGACAGTGCTATTTTTAGAGTACAGTCATTCTATTTGAAAAATACATTCCTATTTAGAAAAATACTTCGATTTCATTTATCGTGCTTTTATATCGTACTTTATTTTAAATTTCTTGGTAAAAATAACATCTTCTGTGATTTAAAAGATATTGGAAATACCGGTGAATCTTAGCCAATAAGGTAGAATCAGAGAATGTTCCGTGGAAACGCGCGGCGACGAGGAAAACCAAAGGTATCAGAGGTAGCTCACGGAATTCGATCACATTGAACAATTTCTAAGATTATATACCATTCCTACCTCTTTCTACCATCTTGTGTGAATTGCCGCACGAGAAGTCGAAGTCTAGGATCGATATTTTGAAGCGTACTTCGAATTCGGAAGTAAGGAATGAAACTTCCATCGAAACTTTAATCGATCACAGTCGAATATGTCGGGGACGGGAAAAAAGATCGAGGAAAATGAGAGGAGAAGAAGTCGAAGGAGGCAAGGAAACGTGCAGATTCGCCGTAGCGCCATCGAGCACTCTTACCTCGATACTTTCGCCGATACTCGTGCGTGCCTACTGCAATCGAGTGCACTTGAGAAAGTAGCCACGTGGTGCTGTATCGTCCCGATACGAGAGAACTTCTAGTAAAAACGATGAGCTCGGTACATCTAACGGCGCACGATCTTATGGCAGAGTATATCTTACGAGCTGCACGAAAACATAGTAAATCGTGGCCCAATATATTTTGCTACCTTAAATGCGACCTTGCGAGATCGAGATAATCAAATCGTACGTTGGAGGTAAACGAATGATATATAAGAACATTGCACGATAAAGAAAAAGAAATATTTGTGTTAAAACGTATGCCCCCCCTCTCCCCATGTACTAAAAAAAATTATTGGGTTGTGCGGAAAGTTCGTGCCGATGTTGAAGGAAAATTGAAACGCAGAAGATTTAAATTTTAGTATACATTTATTAAATTATATAGGTCAGCACGAACTTTCCGGACAACCCAAATACTAAATTTTAATAAATATTTATTTAAATAATACTAATTAAACATTTACTTACATTAAATAAATACATATTTACATTTAATAAATATTTAATAAATATTTAGTTAATACTTTTCAAACAAATATTTATTAAAGTACATTTTTTTCAATGTGCTTGTCGCCATAATTTATTAGAATGATCATTACAATTTATATCAATAAATCTTCGGAATCCCCGACGAAAGTTAGTTGAGTTAATAAAAATGAAACAAAAATATATTGTCGCAATTAAAAAAAGGGAAATAATGCTTTTCTACGTGCAGGCATGCTGCTTTAGGAAGAAATATCATCGCGATGAATTTTCATGATATTCGTTACAAACAAGAGATGTAAAGTCATGGAAAACTCCCAACTTTTGGAAGAAAACATGCGCATGATGCGTCCCTCGACGTTTCCTGTCTCGATGCGATCTCATCTCACGGTGTTATGGCGTTTCCTTTGTGTGCACGCAAGTGTATGTAGAGAGAACGAGAAAAAGAGAGATGGGGGGGAGGAGAGAGAGAGAGAGAGAGAGAGAGAGAGAGAGAGAGAGAGAGAGAGAG
>NW_012130067.1:1792956-1808189 GCF_000143395.1 Atta cephalotes | reverse complement strand
AGAGAGAGAAGGAGAGAGTGTCGTTTCGAGAGGATGCAGAAGAGCGGTATAGAGGAAACGAGGGACGCGGTGGTAAAGGAGAGAAGGAATGCGGCGCGGTCACAACATCAAAGTGAAACGAGATGGTGAGTCGTCTGGCTGCAGCCGAGTGCGCATGCTGAATGTACGGAGGCTGCCGAGAACAGCTTATGGGCCATGGTTACTGCCCGAGTGCACGAGCACGAACGAAAGGATCTCTCCTAATGTTCCGGAATTCGTCGTTATGTTAACGGTGTCCTTACCGACACCGACGTTTACATTACGCGAGGTGTGTTACCTCGAAGGAGCTTAATCTCTATGCTTCTCCCATTTGCGACCTGTTTTTTGACCATTTTGCCATCATTCACGCTCAAACGATCGCTTGTGCCATGCTTATTATTGTTTTCCTTGTTTCCCTCGGGTATTATTTGACCTGCGAAACGTGTTTCCATAGCTTCATGCGGTTTTATGGTTTCTCTGAAAGGCGTTCGAAAGGAATTTTCAAAGCTTAAGAGTAATCCTCCTTACTTGCGTTAGATTTGTCGACTGCGCTTCATGCCTCGTGTTTTACAGTAAACGTTCCATTTCGTAGCTTTTCCAATAGACTGACTCTTGACAATTTTCCATTCGATTTTCCACGACGTTCCGCGCGAACGACAACCGCGTTACGTCATGGAAAGTAAAAACAAACAGGAAGAAGTAACTCGAATAAAGAAATAGACACGTATTTTTGTCGTTTGGTAATACGAGATAATAAGAATTATTTCTCTTAATTCAGCTCTTCCATTTTTAATATAAGAACGATGCAGTTTCGTCTCAAGTTAATGTCTACATTCGCGATTGAAAGGTAGCTCCGTTTATCCTGCATACATCAATAAGAATACGTGATGTAAAACCGGGTAGCCGAATAGCATAGCAATAACTTGCAGCTACTTTAGATTCACGTCGAAAATATGATAAATTGCATATGACAATTCCAACAAGTTACGCATTGCAAAATGCTTTCTGACTCTTGCCAACAAAATTAAATCGATCTACTCTCTAAATTTCTTGAAATTCAAAAGAGAAAATCTCACTTCTTTTTTTCTGGAATGAATCTCACTCCAAAAGTGTGAAATCTCACTCCAAAAAAAAAAAAAGAGTGAAAGTCTTCCACTCTTCAAAAGTGCAAATGTTTTCAATAGTATTTGAACTCTTTTGGAGTGAGATTTCGTCCCAAGAAATTTAAAGAGTACTTCACAACGACGTTTTGTTTAATTCAAATTAGATAGAGGATCTCTTATCTCTGTATTATTTACGACAAATTTGTTTTCTTTTTTTTGCATCGTGATGAATATTTTGATTATATTTGGTCTTTTTGCTTTGATTGTTGTTCCTATGAACTCAAACGGAACAAGGAATATTTCTCGTCGATTTTGGGGTGTAAATTACATTCCACTCGACCATTCGAAGCCGCTTTCGGTACACGTAATTGCGTTATTTTCCGTAAAGCGTAACTGCACTTTGCTTAATCAAATTCTACGCTGAGAAATCGGTGAACTACGAAACGATGTAGCGCTCTTCGACCGTCAGACGAGAGACGAAAAGCCATGAACGCGCGAAACGCAAGAAAATATGATACTTGGAGATCGCGATTTTAAATTGCGATCGATTTTAAGTTGGATTAAAAAGATGATTAATGGACCGTCCATCAAAGCGATGGTTAATTCGCGAGAACAACAAATTTCGTTCGAAGAAAAACAACGAAGAAAAATGGGTAGTAAAAAAATTCTGGCTGGCTTTTTGTCGAACTTTGACAAATTTTACTTGTCTGATATTAAAAAGCGCCAGAGTGTAAAGTAAAAAATGAACAACAACAAATTATAGTAAATCCATTCAAAAAGTGATTATGCTTACAGCCAAAATAAATCATATTACACTGAGAAAAAAGTTGTTAACTTGACTAAATGCGTTTAGTTCGTAATGATTATTTAGTTCCAATATTTATATATTTAGATTAACAACATCTTGCAATTTAAAATATGTCATTTGTTTGAATTAACAAATATTTGCTTGACAGCCCACGACCGTTACATTAGTTGAATCAACTAATATTTTTTTGAAATAGCAACATTTTTTCTCAGTGTATTTTCAAAGCTGCAAGCATGATTTCTCAAGGCTATATATACATTTGTATTTTTACCGCGTAAAGTGTGAATTTTATCAGCGTTAAGGCAAAAAATATTCGATAAAGTAAATTCTATGGAAATGTATGATAATTTATAGATTGAGGAATAGTAACAAATTGCAGCACAGAATTTACTTTATGAAATGGAGGTAAAAAGTACCTTACTTACAATATAGCTTTACGATGATCACTTATTTATCAGAAAAGTAGATGTGTATTTTATATAAGTAGGTGCCTCTCTGTTCCTATATAGACCTACCAATTTCATAAAATTTATTCGAATTCTAGCGCATATAATTACATTTTTCTCCGCGCGAGCTGTTTTTTACGAAACGAATTGATTAAAACCGGATTGATTAAAAAAAAAGATGAAAATATCGAGTATCATCGAGGTATAATCGGAAGAGAGAGATGCTTCTTCGCTTCTCGGGAGACGAGAAACAACGCAACATTCCAAGCAGAAAGAGCGGACACTCACCTCCGCTACGATCTCGGATGCTTCGACGAACGGTCTCACGGCATCCAGCATCCTCCGTTCTCTCTCCGTTCGCTATCTTCTCCCTCTTTGTCTCTCTTTCCTCTCTTTCTCTCGCTCGCTCTCTCCCTCCCATTCCAAGTACGTAATTGGAAACGGCGAGTTGCGAGAAAGACGACTAAGTTTAAAGACACAGAAGGGCACTGTTCTGCTGGGCATAGAATATGTGACTATTTTAGTTATAACAATTCTCGCAAATTATACTCAAATCTTTAAATGTACGGATATGAGAGAAAAAGACAACTGCAAAACTTATAATCCAGAAATTGAGGAAATTGCGTAAAATTCTCGCTTACGAAATAATGGAGATTTTTTTTATCGCGTCTCTCTATATAATGCGAGAGAAAATTATGTAGTAAAGTATGTTCGATCTAGTTCTCTCTCTCTCTCTCTCTCTCTCTCTCTCTCTTTCTTTGCCTAGCAGAACATTTTTGATTATAATTTTCACTTCGTCCATTGTCACAAACTAGAGAGATACTTTCCAACTTTACAAAATTTACGTTTATTTTCAGAATATTTTCAGAATATAAGTACAACAGAAACTCCAAGTAAAAATGGAAACTTAAAATACTTACAAAATATCTGAAAAGTTGTACAAAAAATATCACTGAAAAATTATTTTAATAAAAGAGACGCCATAACTTGCGCGTTGGAAATTACCGAATTAGTTTAAGAAATTCTTACATGGAAAGACTGATTTTACTAAAGTATTTACAAATTTAGATTAATTCATAGATTCATAGATCTGAAAATAATTGTGGTTGGATCATCAAAATAATGATGTAAGAAATTCAAGCAATGCTGCAAAAAGTTTTGACATTTTAGCAACTAGTTTGAGCAACTTATATAATTATTTCGATTTACAATGAAATTATTTTCAGATCTGATAACTAAATTTTTAGATACTTCAACAAAGCTTCCATTCTTTCCGTGATCTCACAAGAAGAACGGATTCACTGAAATATCTAAAATTTAGGTTTAAAAACTGATTTAAAAACTGTTTCAAATCTCTAACACAATTATTTTCGAATTTATCCATGGAATTTTGAGATACTTATTTCAACAAAAGTTTTTTTTCTTCATATACACTCCGATTTCGTTCGACGTATATTACGCACGTGCTCCTAAAATTGTTCGAACTCCACGGCGCATTCCAGCGATTTCGATCGGTTGATGACTAAGGATTACATTTACATAATTCTTCCTTCTTAGAGGAGTGTCTCGGAGATGGGCTTTTTCTTTTGGTCGGTACGTGACAGGAATGCGGGAATACGCCCACAATCGAAATATCTACCTGCCTGTGCGACTCGTTTCCTCGGGAATGACTTATGAGTCACGATCCTGAATCGCACGCTTTCTTTATCCTGACACTTCGCTACGCGTCTCCGTCGCGTTAATGTGATCACGCGTGTCCTCGCGAAATTCTCTATGTACAAAAACCGCGTATCGTTTCTGGATTCCACCAGTTTCTTTGCAACGCGGTGTAAGCGCGAGTTATAACATCGCCGTAATTAATGATCACGTATCTCCGCATTATCAGATGTAGCCCGTCATCCGTGAAATGCTCAGAAAAGAAAAGAAACAAATCTCTCTGGAATTATAATTATTATTGTCGTTAACCCCGTTAATATTTTTGAAATTGTTCGCCTTTTGAGAAACAGAAGGAAGGAATTTAAGATACACGAAAAGAATAATTTTGTTGAAAGGTCTAACATTTTGTGGAACATCGACAATGATTTGGATTATTGAAATAATTATTATGTTAGAAACAAAAAAAATGCCGAACAATGCCGCAAGACATTTTTTAGAGAGCAACCATAATTGGAGATTTCAACAAAATTATTTTGATAATTCAACAAAATTATTTTTAGGATATCGATTATAGCTTAACGTTTTTCTAGGAAAATTTTTCACATTTTCGCTTTAGGGAAAGTCATTATTTCTTTTGCTTTCAAAAAAGATCTGTAGCCAGCGAAATTTAGATCTTTCAGCCAAATCGTTCTTTCCGTGTAGTTTTGCAGTGAATTCGGCTACCTCGAAAGGATCGATTTGCGACTGTAAAACTCACTAAAACTCACCTTCCTCGATCCGTGAAGCGACGAACGAATGGTCGAGAGAATTCCCTGGAGCGTAGCCGTCAGCTGAACGACGTCCTTAACGATCGCTATAGACGCAATCCACGACTATCCACTCACTGCACTTAATTTACGCACACCGACCCTCCTTCACGGATCCTTTTTCGGCGAGCACTCAACTATCTCCCGTCGCACTCGTAATAAATGCCCGAAGTCACTAAAATCTCCTTACGGAACACGCCAACTCTCAGGTCTCTCTCGCCGGTTTTCTTTCATAACGATATCCAAGAAATCACGCCGACCGACAGTGATGCATCTCCACTCGCCACTCGCGTACCGATTTCGCAATTCTCTCCGTCAAGATTCAACAAACAAACATCGTAGTTTCGTGATCAAGAACGATCGCCTTGCGAGCGGTCACGCGATCGATAAACGGCGAGTGTTTATCACGATACATCCAGGAAAGCGATGTACGCGATGCTTCATATGTTCCGTCGTCGTACCACGGTTTCGCGACCGAATTCCGAGAATCATTTATTCCCGTCGATCGTGAATCGGTCGACGCGGTCGACGCGAGGAACGAAGGAAAGTCTTCACCGGTCTCTCATCGATATATCGCGGTCGCCGTCGCGCCGATTGCACCATTCACACCTGGCGGACGCACGTTTCTCTACGTTCCGCTGACGCATGCGGTGCTGCGCGCGCGCGCGTTTCCGTCGCGTTTTCCGCCGATCGCAACACCGAGACACTTGAACGCGTGCGCGCGCGCGCGCCCCGCGAGAGCACCACGTACCACCGCGTAAGAACGAAACCGACACGACACTGGATGAGAACGGGCAACAGGTTCGTCGACGTGCCCCCGAGCCCCGAGGAACGCGGCGCAGGTAAGGGGGTACGAGAGGGAGAGAGACCAGCCAGGCGAGCCAGGTAAGCCGCCATTGCTCCTGACGCAGCATCCAACCTAGCAGTGACGTAATTAACGGGCACTCTTGGGGCCCCATTAGCGTCACTCAGAAAAGACTTTAACTGTCTTTTTTCCACAGCGATATTTTAAGGGTCACATTTAAGGGTGTAAAAGTCTTCCCGTGAAATTATTCATTTTTATTATGTAGAGACTTATTAGTTATTAGTTCTCTTTTTGTTATAATTTGTTGTAACGATTAAAAGGAAAAAAAATCGAAGTAAACGACATATTTTTGTTCCATTACTTATTTCAGCGCGACTCGCAGCTAGAAAACTTTATCGCTACACAGAAAGATATCAATCTAATGCTAAGAAAAGTAATTACTAAATTTACCTTTTTGCTTTTAAGAAATGGTAATCTTTAAAAGATATTTTGAGAATAAATAAAATAGACTTAAAATAGACTTATTACAAATTTGAGAAAAATCCATGTATTCAAAATAAACATTTATTTTCTTTTGAAGAATATTATAAAATTGATTGAAGAAGCAATTTATATAATAAAGAAATCGAATTTGTTTTAATTTAATAATCTTGAAGTATTAAACATACTAGAACTAAAAATGTATTTTGTGAATATATTTGATATACTTGTAAATTAATAAATTTACAGATATATGAATTTTGAGAAAATGAAAAAAATATAAATACACATTTCTCGGAATAGTATTAAGTAAATTATTTACTTATAGTAAAGAAATATTTATTCAATAAAAAAAATGGTAGTCAAATTAATGTTTTTTGTATCAAATAAATATATATTTACATTTAATAAATATTTATTTGGAATTATTCAAATATTTATTAAAATTTCTTTTTCATTCTTTTTCCGTGTACTAACCCTTTTAAGGATAAACATTGAAAGTTAGAAAAAAAAATTTATCTTCTTAATTACGTTTTATTCAATTTAAATAAATTCAATGGCAATTGAATACGAAAAAGAAAAGGATCGAGTTGGTTGATTCGAAATCTCCCCAGGAGTTTGCATTTTCATGTCTACTTGTCGTTACTTCCAAGATACTCTGCACCTAATCCGCACGTCGGCGTAATCAATCGTATTGTTTGACGTGGCGCCTCCAATAGGAAGTGTCGGTTACGTCACTGCGGCAACAGGTTGTTGCCAATGAGAGCTGCCATGAATGAGCGAGCAGGCGAGCAAGCTCGTTTCATGGCAGCGCGATCTGCCCCTGGCATTAGGCAGAATCGAATGTGATCTTTCGTATTATTGGACGCCATTCGTAATCCGCCACCGTCGTTGAATAAATATGCAAAATCTCGCTCGAGTCATGCTCATCCGTTTTCCTCGTATCTTTCGTTCTCTTTCTCTCTCTCTCTCTCTCTCTCTCTCTCTCTCTCTCACTTTTTTTTCTTGGTGATTTATTATCGACGATGATGGAATATCGTGTCAATGGATTCTCACGATCCGCTCTGTGACGTGCAATTTTCGTAGATATATAATATATATATATCCGGAAAATCCGGTTGTTATCAAAACCAAATATTACGTGAACTGCCGTTTAGCTGTGTTAAACAGTTCTTGTCAAAAAAGAAAGTAATAGTTATCAAAATATTAAACTCTTGGCTCTGAAAGAGAAACTGTATAACTATATGAAAAGGATGGTTTTGTTAAAGTATTTAAAAATTTAGTTAAAGATCTGAAAACAATTTTGTTGTATCATCAAAATAATTATATAGGATACTAAAATTATAGTTACTAGAATATCAAAACTTTTCGCAGCGTTCGTTGTTCGTTATACTTGAGTTCCCTATATAATTATTTTGATGGTCCAAAAAAAATTATTCAAAAATTTTCAAATCTGTATCTAAAAATTTATATTATATACTTCAGCAAAATTGTTCTTTCCGTGTATTTTATATGATAAATGATCTATGATTATATCTCACTTCCTCAGAATCCTGCTTATTTCCTTTTACTTTTCAAGTACAGGCGTTCATTTCCGAAAGTTTGTCTTATTCTAAGGAGGCCAAGAATATTCATTTCCGCCGTTCTCGGCGCCTCGCAAGAATTTCTAACTGCGTTTTTCACGCGGGAAAAATAGAATTGCCGTCGGAAGAGATAAGAACGAGGAGGTAGAGCGTGTCGAAGGAACGCGAGGTAAGAGCTTAGTTGATAGCGTACGTACGTAATTGCCATCCATCGCGTTCCGAAACCATGACGGAGGATTGAGAAATGCGAGAAGCGCGCGAACGCCTTTCGTCCTGTCGTGCACAACAACGGAATAAGCAAGAAATGAGCGACTCATTTTCTCGCAGCGTTCCTTCGATGACGAACCAGACGAACTCGCGACTCGCAACGAGACGTTGCTCAAAGAAAATGATTTGCGGTATCGGCCGGCATTCCGCTTGAAAGCGACAGCGTTACTTTAGACTGATCGTCACGCTTATTTAAAGATAATAATGTATATAGGTACACGAAGTACTCTCATAGAAAGTGCCTGCTTATCTTCCTGTCCTTTCTTGAATCTACACTGAAAGAAAAGATTGGCTGCTGCAGCAAATTAGATGGCATAGAATTTTTAAATTGGCTGCAATAGTTAGCCAATCGAAATCCTGTATTGACATTGCGGATAGATTAACACAACTAAAAATTGACTGCAACAACCAAAATTGGCTGCTGCAATTTTAAAATGCTATGTCATATTTACCATCTAATTTTCTACAGCAGCCAATCCTCTCTTTCAGTGTATTATCAAGTATTGATTTATTAATATTGAAACGAAGATTGGAAATTGCATAGCATGAATTCGGTAACCTACTAAATTTTTCGATCTGTAAAGAGAGAGTTTTGTTTCTGTACACTGTTGAAATTCATGAGATCTTACAATGAAGCTTTCCCAGATGTCGTATGCACACAATTGTCTTCATGTGCGTCATTTAATTTACGCGAAATCTCTACTTTGTCGTCGTCAAAGAAACGACATTAACCGAGATAATTCACCGTGAAGAAATCGTGTTAGTAACACGCGAATGTCTTGTATTTAACAATGTATGTTTAAAAACTAAATTAAAAATCAACTTTTTATGCCTGTGATTTTTTTATGAGCATTTCTAAGAAATGCATACATGTCTTTCATTTTGATTTACCGCAATCAATATTCAAATCAAAATTTAAAGATACTTGCATATGTCTTTTTCTTATTAATATTTAATGATATAAATAGAGCAATTAATACGAGATATTACTTATTATTTGCTACAACAATGACGTGACTTAAAAATTTTTTAATATGATTGGTTTATTCAGATCCAATAAGGAATTAAGAGGAAATAAGAAAAAGAACTAATAAAAAAAAGGATCTTGTAATAGCTGTAAAGTTACTTTTTCTTGTTAAATGCAACCGTTGCTCCATTTCGAGTAAATTCTACAATTCCTATTCTACAATTGTGTAAATGTTGTAACAATTATGATTAATTAGAGAGAGAAAGAGACAGTCGAATATTCTCTTCAAATTCAAATATGATCAATATAGTTCAATTTTAATTTTGATCTAATTAACTCTTCATCTTTTTCCATCTTTTTTGAAAATTAGAGAAAGACAAAGAGTAAGGCCCGATTGCACAAACGTTACTTTAATTTTAAGCATGGCTTAAAGCCTATTCTACAATATGCTCTTTGTCTCCTGTTTCTTGTTTTTACCTTTTGCTTTTTTCTCCTTTGCAATCGTTTTATCAACAATAATATTTTGTGTTACGACGTATATTTTTCTTGTTTCTTTTGAAATTCGTTAACTTTTATCTCGGATAATATAAAACAAAAAACGAATAAGAAAAAGACAAGATGTAAAAAATAACAAAAGGCAAGAAAGAGAAAACAAAAAGCACATTGTAGAACAGATTTAAAACTCTCTCTGTCTCTGTCTCTCTTTCGCTTTAAAACGAGACGGAGAGAATTTTAAGTCTTGTTTCAAATCAAAGTAACATTGATGCAACTGGGTTTAACTTGTACCGAGATTAAAGTTAATCTACATTGGTAGAGACGGTCTTATGATTAATTAATTATTAAAGGACCGACCGGATCGATCGACGAACGTTCGCGTAGTGCGTCGTCTCGCCGTGAGATGGAAGCAGCGAACACTCTTTCTGTTTTTTTCCTCCCGCGGTCAGCGAGACAGCTGTCAAGTGTCAAAGATGCGTACTCGTATCACGATCTCGTCTCCCGTTACGAGGCAACGTCGTTCATCGCGAGGTATACGTCGGTGATAAGTGCGGAGGCGTATATACGTACGTAATCACGATGTCCCGTGCGACGCGCAAAAATCGCAGACTCTGCCCCTAAATGTTCCGCACCGCACCGCGCTACTTCACGATACAGCGCGGCGGCAGCCGCCGATTAAGCGAGGATAACCTCTGAGAGTCCACGACTCGAGGGATCTTTGCCACGTAAATTGCGCGTCACGGGCACGGTCATGGCGTGCCTGCTGTTGAATCAGGAAAACGTCCACCTGAAAATACCGTCGGTCGACACAGTGGACGGCGTCACGTATTACTGCATCGAGGTTGCGATCGCATCGATCAAATGGACCGTGAAACACAGGTAATTGGCACTCGAGGCACTCGCTTCCATTCTCATCCCAAGCATCGTTTTGCGCTTTATTTAATTCGTCACTTTTGTGTATGCGAACGTTTACATACGTATAAGCTTGAGATTATAACTGCTTTCCAGCAAGACACAGATGACACATTGTAAGGCACAAGACATAGTAGACTTGTTCTTAGCTGAACTTCTTGCACGATTCATCTTTTCTGTTTTTCTTTTCACGTTGAAGAGAAAAAGATAAAAAAGTCCAAGAAGTTCTGCTGAAAACAATCCTCAAATGTTGTATCTATTGTTCTTTACATTTAATCTCTATTCCTAATTTTTTCTATTTTTTAATATTGATATTTATTTATGTCTCTAATAATTCTTCTACAGATTTAACACTGTTCTCTATTTAGTGACACAAATTGATGCAAGCATGTTCTTGACATTTAGGAAATAACAGAGATAAAATGTCACTTGTATCAATTTGTGCCAAATGGAAAGCAGCCATAGTGAATACATTTCATCTTTAACATTGAAAAATAAGGATATAATGATTAACTGTGTTACATCATGTCATCTGTATCTCTTGCTACAAAAAAGCTATATTTTCTGTTTACTTATAAAAATAATTAAAATGAAGAGAATAAGGCATGAAACGCAAAATTTATCATGTAATTTTCCAATGAAAATAAAAATGGTATGTGCATAAAGGGAAAAAAAAAACTATGGTTATCCTTTATGTCAAAGGTATAGTACATTTGCGGCGTTGCACGACAGCTTTGTTTCCAAATATTGTGTCGAAAAAGACATTTTACCACCGAAGAAACTCATAGGCAACAAGTGTGAGGTTTTCGTGGAGAAGCGTAGGCAGAGTCTCGAGATATATCTCAATGCTGTTTATAATTACTTGAAAAAGGCGATGCCCAGGGAACTCGCCCTATTCCTAGATCTGCACGAGTATGATATATATTTCCTGGTGCAAAGCATGGCGTTGGAATTTTTTGTAACGGGTGATACTTTGCTACAGGCTTCGACGAGCTATAAATTCAATCCTATACAGGTAATTAAATTTTAGTTTTTAATTGATGAAAATTTACAAACCTACTGATGTCATCTGTTAATCTTTTTACTTTCAGTTGTATGCAATCAGCGAAAGATTAAAGCAGCCGTGCCCATTGTTGGAAGTTGTGGATAAGGAATATGCCTTCAGTCACGTTTTGGATTTTAATTCGCGTTTAAGTAGCCTCACTATTGAAGGAAGTTCAGAGCCTTATAAAACTAGCAATATTTATCCGTCCGCTTTGTCTATTGAATTATCCACCTTCAAAAATGTGCAGTATTTAACGATTGATCGATATCCAGTCGACAAAATTTATAACATGGGAAACCTTCGAGATACTGTGACTACGTTAAAAGTTACCAATACCAAACTCAGAAACATCGTAGAATTGGCTATGTGCGAAGAGGTTCATAAAAACATTGAAAACGCTAATGATTCTCATGTATGGATGAAGGTGACGCACTTGGATCTTAGTGATAATCGCATAGAAGTTATAGACGAGGCGATTAAACTACTGCCGCAAATAGAATGCTTGACATTGAATAACAATCACTTGTCTGAAATCTCCAATGTGACATTGCTGCCGAGATTATCCCAGCTGTATCTAGCATCAAACAATTTTACTTATCTTCCGGACGATCTTCATACGAGACTTGGATATATCGTTTACATCGACCTGTCACAAAACAAACTCACGTCGCTCGCTAGTTTTTCGAAGTTGTATTCGTTGGAGGGATTGGATGTGAGTTGTAATCGTATCGAGAAAATCGAGGAGGTGAAACATATCGGTCATTTGCCATGCTTGGAGAACCTGAGACTAACGGGCAATCCAGTATCGACAATAGTTGATTACAGAGTCAAGGTTCTGGAGCCATTTGGCAAGAGAGCCGCCGATATTTGTTTGGATAATGAAAAACCGAATCAAAAGGAACTTGATACAGTATCGGTTCATCAAGCATTGCGCATCGCAAGAGAAGGTAAATCGCCGTCGTTCACTGCATCCGATGCACCACTTTTCTCCGCAGAAGTTCCAAGTATATAGAAATTTTAATTATGGTTCTCTCTCTTATTTGCGTCAATCGTGTTGCGCAAAGAACATTTAGATATGAAACAAAAATATTTTATATGATATGTAGATTTCATCATACTATGAGACTGATCTTCTCTTCTTGGTAAAACCGTAATATCAATTGTTTTTAGTCTTGATTTATTATACATTTGCTATTTTTATGATGTGAATAATTTTTACCATGATTCTTGAAAACATGCCAAAATAAAGTAAACTGCGTTTTATGAAGTTTTCGTGTTGTCTCATGCATAAATTCGAGATGAAACACGTGTTTCTTGCAAGCAAGTAAAAAGACTTCATACAACATCCATGAAAAAATTATAAATATGAACATAATGTCATTTGATTCGTAAAATAAATTTGTAAAATTTCCACTATTTTATACATATCATGCATAGAATTTTATCGATAACAATGAATCCGCGTACATATTGTATTTTATATATACATAATTATTTAATCGAAAACATTAATCAAATTTACTTGATATTATTTCCTTAGAGTTAGTATAAATAAGTCGTGTAATATTTATTTTGAGATAATATTTAAATCTTTAAAAAATTTTTAAATAATACTAACACAGAAAAATTTTGTGTAATAATTTTATAATAATTTTACGTGAAAGAGTTATCTGTGTATAAAAACATATTTTGTTAATAAAGACAAATAAATTAAAAGTCTGTGATAATATGTATACCTGTTATCAACATTAGATAAAACATACTTTATTTACAATATACCTGCTTGGAATTTAAACTTGTATTCATCTATGAACAGATTATTACTTACCTTGTATTTGGGGAAAAACATAATTTTTTTGTATATTTTTCATCGTTAGGAAAATATAAATTCGTTATATTGTTATATTTATCATAGTTTTTATTTAAATTTGCATTACCTTTAAATATTGTGCGTGTATGTGTGTGTGTGTATTTTGTATGTGTGTGTATTGTATGTGTATGTATGTATATTGAATTGCTGTTATTGCGCAATATTTCGAAAAATATTGAAATATTCATAAATAATATCAATAATGGTCACATATTCTAAGCATTGTGTTATAGTCTTTTAACGTACACCTAAACTAACACATATATAAGTTAACCGTTACAAACGGCTTCATTGATTTCGATTCGTTGGTTCGCAAGTGCACAAATAAGCAATACAGCTCACAGTTTCTCAAAAAAAGTATCTAAATAACTAAAATACATCATTTCAAAAGGCAATGCACATTTCTGAAAAAATTATGCTATTTCTACGAGGGAATCGGAAATATCTTGTGTATCAAAGAAATAAAGCTCGTATGAAAAAGGAAAAATATTTTTTATCAAACACATTTTAGCTAACTTTTTTTTTTTACATTTATAGCACTTCATTACTCTTCGATTTCTTTTTGTATCTTTCATCGAAAGTCGACACGCACCAGGCACTTTTAGCGTGGTCGATTTTTCTGTTATTACACTGAGAGAAAAAAATGATTACAATTAGTATAATTTAACTGTACTTTATAGTCTTTTTTGAGATAATTATGTATTTATAGTTTTAAATGCAAATATAGTTAATTGACTGTTAACTGTTAATAATAATCAAACACTCTGCTTGAAAATCTTTAGATTTTTCTTAACATATTTATTATTATTATGATATAATAATGAAATAGTAAGTGAATTTTAAAAAATAGTTATATTTATTATAATTGCGATTGCATTTACTGAATACAAATTATTTTATTTACTATTTATTGATATTTTACTACATTAATATTGGAAATTATCATAATTTATATTACAATTTTTTCACATGTTTGAGAAAAACTGTACATATATGGTTATTATTATTAACAACTAATAATAATAATCGCAAAATGGAGCTCCGTAATTATTTTACTATATAATTATATATTCACAAATATCAAACACTTTTCTCTCAGTGCAGTTTAATTAAAATTGGTCAAACTTTCTCTCGCGCAAATAGATCAATTTCTTTAAGTTACTATAATAAAGGTAATAATAGAAGAAAGATATAAGGACTTACGAAGGAAAGATTCAATTTGGGTAAGTCGGATGGTGGTTGGAAATAATGGGAGGAATTCGCGGCAGAAAATTAGAAATCGACTTTCCGCAATTCGTCACTGGGGTTTACTGGTGTGCGATCGGGATTAACTTCTCGCCCGATCCAATCGCTGGTAATGGCGCCTCCACGGTAAGAACACCGTCCTTACTCAGGGAAGACTTGATGCTCTCGGGATTGGTTCCCTTCGGCAACAGGAATTCCCGATTGTATTCCCTGTATACCGATTTGCTCTCCGTCTTTTCCTCATGTTTGGCATGGACCTGGAAAAACGAAATTGCATTACGTTAAATGATATAATAATTACATGACGATCTGAATTGTATAATTATCACTATTCACATATTTCGATTCATTGACAATTAAATGTAAGACTTGCACGTGATCTCAAGGCATTATTTTAGATCCAAATTATGCTATTAATTTGAAAAATTACAGATTGGATTAATAATAAGATAGATATATTAATTTTTTTATTTTTTGTATTATTGGGTTATCCGGAAAGTTCGTGCCGATTTTGAAGGAAAATTGAAACGCAGAAGATTTAAATTTTTAAATTCATTTATTAAATTTAAATCTTTTGCGGCACGAACTTTCCGGACGACCCAATACACACACATACACACACACACACATATGTTCGCACGCACACGCACGCGCACACACACACACACACACACACACACACACACACACACACACACACATAATAACTAGATANAGTAATAATTAA
>NW_012130067.1:1784050-1792936 GCF_000143395.1 Atta cephalotes | reverse complement strand
GCACACACACACACACACACACACACACACACACACACACACACACACATAATAACTAAGTAATATAATAATAATTAATAATATATATATATATATATAGTATATATATATATATATATATATATATATATATATATATATTATGTATAAAGAAAAAAATTCTTAATAGAAGTTGATGTTACAATCAACTCTTTTAATGCGAGGAACTTATAGCTCCTATCGCCTTGAAACTAAAATATGTATATTATGATTAGTATCCAAGTTACGTCGTAATTCTATAATCTAGTGAGTTTATTATTAGTTAAACATTAATATTAAATATTAATGGGTATTAATATTTCGTCTACGATCTCTCAGAATGTATGATTATACGTATATACTGAAGTGAATTTACAAGTGCTCGTTTAGATTCACCTCGCGTGTGCCTAAAGCATGTCGCGATTGATTTATCATTACAAATGCATTGGACTAACGATCCCAACTTTGCTCTTCCTCGGTCATACACACATTTCTTTTTTGAGGAATTCGAAGCTTGCGAGCGGCAAAAAAAATTATCGCTTTGTCGTGACCGAATTTTTTCGAGCGACAATACAAGAAGAAATACGCTAGATGTCCTTCGTGACTCCCTAATGAGCAATTTCCCTGAGTAATCTAAAAATGGGGCAACGAGAGGTACCTCGTAATAGTAACCGTATTACTCATGCGTTCGACCCATGAGTCAGCCGTTCGACTATGCGTAGGTTTCGTCTCCTCAGTAGACGCATAGGTATAACATGACAGACATCGATCTCATTTTTCTATCTGCGACTAATGTACATGTACGTGTTAGATTACAGATACATCGAGTTATCAACTTTATTATATAAAAGAATATGATACGTGTATACAGCGATTTGCATTAAAAATTTGCAGTATTTCATAAAAATAATTTACTCAAACTTTTCGAAATATTTCCATTGTAATATTTTCTTCAATACGATTTTATATAATATCAAAATTATTACATTTTAATTTTTTTTATTGTTCAACAAAATATCAATTATAAAAATAAATATTTACAGTAGAGTTTTATTCTTTAAATCAATATTTTTTTTAATTCACATTTTTAAACAATTAAATTTTAATAACTATTTGTTTGAATAATTCTAAGTAAATATTTAAATGTAAACATATATTTATTTGATACAAAACATTAATTTCATTTAACTTTTATTTTTTTATTGAGTGAATATTTATTTACTGTAAGTAAATGTTTACTTATTGTTAGTACTATTCAAAGAAGTATATATTAAAATTTAGTAAATTTTTTCAGTGTTCAGAAGTTTAAAAAAATATTACGAATAATATATATAAATAACTAGTGTTTCGAAAGTGAGCTTATTGAGTCAGGGCGGAAACTGAGACTGAGCTTTTGCCTTGAAAGAACGTCATTCTCAATGACGAAAATGGGTTAGGAGAGACACGACACAATTTTGGGACGCTTGCGTCTTACGAGAAACGTGGAAGTCATAAAGGGGTCGAAACACAGTGGGAATGAAGGACGAGACGGGAAAGATGGCGGATTGTACCGCCATCGCTTCCACCTTCTACATCACGTCGACGCGAATCGATATTTTCAAGCTTGTCCTTACAAGTCATCCTTGTTCGACTCTGTTTCTGCTACAGATTATTCTGTATTTGTATTAATTTAACAAATTTTCACGAGAAAATATTTAATACAAAAATACTCGGAATATCTAGCTCTCTTCAATATACATTTTAACATTTATACGTTCTTCTCAATGTACTTCTATCGAGCGCTTTCGTTGACTCAGCGATCGATAATAATTTACATTTTATCACGAAGCGGCATCGCCGCTCGTATGTGCGCTAATATTTCTTTATAGGCCCCGCGTTCCGAATTCTTCAAACATAATTTATTCGCGTGAAGTATTACGCTTGTTACGATTCGTTCTTTTCGCCACGAAGCAGTTCACCTAGATTCTACTGAGGAAAAAACGTCCTAATGAAATATGTATGAGGTATAGAAGTCGATTTATTAATCAGACTCCAACGTGTATCGCTCGTTAAACCGTAATCGCATTAGCGATTGCGAATGAAGAGAAACAATTTTGTTAATTTAACAAGTCATCAGTACAATTTAACAAGTACCAGCAATAAATTTTATTTATAAATATAGTGACAACAAAGATATCGGTGTCGAAAACGAATAATAAGATCGCTAGCAATTATAACGAAATCAACTGACACTTAAGATTTTGTCATCCAGTACTTGGCAAATGACTGGCTAAAATGACTAGGCCAATACCATCTGCTAGTACTTAGCCAGTACTGCGCCAGTATTTGAACTGTAATAATGAATAGGCAGTCAGTACTGGTTCAGTACTGGGCCGATGGTGAAAACCCAATATGGAATGCTATTTTTGATTTGTTGTCCAAGACAATTTTCCTATCATCGAGATAGTATAATATTTGCTGTTTTCTGACATTATAAGTTATACTAGTAAAAAATAACCACCAATATCGCTAGTGTAATTGTGCACTTTCGTTTATCGAGAGCATTATCTTTTTAAATTATCATAATCAAATATAGAATATCTTCGTCACATTTCGATGGATTTAAGATTAAACTTCTAGTTACAACTGGATTTAAAGTGTATGCAAAGCTTTAGTGGCGTACTGCTACTCGAAGACTTGCAAATATTGCACAATTCACAGATAACGTCGCCGTTTGTATAAACGATGTTATGACAGAGTTGTTACATCATGTTAATAGCGAGTTCGATCAGCGACGTATTTAGAAATTGTTGGAGTTTGTATGACAACGAAGCGAGAGCGACTTGCCTTGAAGAGAATCGGTGGCGAGTATGCAGTGTTGACTCATATAATCAAACAGCAAAGGCAGTATGTCTTTGTAGTGTGTACATATGAACCATCCTTATCGAGCTATATTTCGACATTTCAGAAAAATCTCCTTAATTTCTAACATTGTATATCCCGAGATAGAACTTAATTAAAGTAATTAATTTTTTGTTAAATCCGTAGTCTTGCGCTTCAGAAAATTTCTCTAATCTTTAATATTGAGTAAATTTCTCTAATCTTTAATATTGAGTATTTATCTCGAAATACAGCTTAATTAAATTAATTAAATTTTTATTAAAGACATATTTTCGATGCTTCGGAATATTTCCCCAATTTTTAATATTAGATATATATCTCGAGATAAAGCTTGATTAAATTTTTGTTGAAGCCATATTTTTAAAATTCAATACAATAGATCTTAATCTTTAATATTAATCTTTAATATTAAATATCAAGAAAATTAAATTAAATTAAATAAGTATTTGCTAAAGCTATACTTTTGACGCCTCAGAAAAGTTCTCTAATTTTTAATATTAAATATCTCAATTAAATCCAAACACAATTAAATTATAAACAAGAGAAAATTTAGAAGCTCGTTCTCAATAATAAAATCAATTTTAATTAATCAATAATAAAATAAGTAATTACAGTCAACTAAACAAACAAAAAAGTTAATTAAATTAATATATTAGATTCAAATTTGCAAATTATATGAATAATAAATTTAAATGTTTCGTTCTCACAGAGATTTCTTTAATTTAACATGTAATAAGTTATGAACAGAAAATATACATAGTTATATAAAAAAAACGTATAGTTAATGGAGAGCCATATAAAAAAATCAGCAAATGAGTTGCATTTAAAACTATCTACAAACGCTTCCCAATGAGTCATATTGATCCATACATTCAGATGTTATGTCTAATTGATAAAATCTCCTTCATAACAGATTCACCAGCGAGAATTTGTTGTGTCGATTATCTAAATATTTTTAATATCTACTCAAACAAACAACATTATGAATATGCAATCATTTCGTCGGTTGCTATTAATAGTAAACATCGTAACACTTGATCTGTGAGCCATGCTCGTCCTTCATATCGCTAATCGCGATATTTCTTGAAGCGTGTCTTTGATGGCTTTGTCGCACGCGAGAAAAATGCAGGTGCAGGATATATGGCCGCGCCCATTAGAGCGGCAAACATCATCACAGGTAGAGTCGCGAATAGGCGAGGTTTGCTGTGCTAATTGCATTACGTAAAAGTCGCTAATGATCAGTTCGCTTCATTCCGCTTCTGGAATATCTTCCATCGTTGTCAAGAAGACCAATTGAATTTGTCAACTAATCTATCTGTCACCGTCCGCGATACATGCCAATGAATGAAATAATAAACCTTAACCTTGCCACGTGATAAATTGGATTGACCTCGATGCAGCTTGCATCTGTCTGCATTACACGTCCTTCCTCTCCTTCTCTTTGTTTATCATCGTAAGACACTAACGGATTCGTATTTTATTTCAGGGCGCGTGTTGCGCTGCCTTGAATAATTTTCAGGTATGAATTTCTTGGCATCGCTTCGTGCAGGCCGGTCAATATAATAAGTGGACGTAAAATAGCTAAAATCGAAGTTGGCGATGTAATTACTTCGATCTTTATGATAACACACTAGTTTCTCATAAAAGTTCCTATAGAAGGAAAGGCAATGATTCGTCAACTTTCATTAATTGTTTAATAATTCTCTGTTTTTCTAAAGACTGAAAAAAATTTCAGCGCGTAGTTTGTAGAACTGAATGTGTATAAATTCACATCGAAATATTTAAGCACTAAGATCCGCTTTGACCGAAAATAGAATTTCTCTTAATTATACAGATTTATTCTCATTGATCCAATTCGTAATTAAAAGTATTAATAATTCTCATTAATTTTCTTAATTCCCTGCATAACGAAATGTTTCTAACGAATTGAATTCTTGGAATTTTCTATGATTTGCTCGAAAAAAGAGCGATCATTTCTGTCTCTCGGATAAATACGATAATATAAAAATATCAGTGTCTCGAGTACCGAGTTGTTCCTCTAAGCCGCGAAATGGATTCTCTCGTGATGGTGGTGATCCGCTAACGCGATTCTCTTGTTGCAACTCTTGGGATATCGATCGTGCCGACTGTAAAAATATAAAACTCACGAGAAAAGCGCGTACGAGTAACTCTAGACCCCGCGAGATCGAGAGAAAAAGAAAGTAAGAAAGAAAATAGAAACGGAAAGAACAAAAACGAGAGAAATGAACTACATGTAATCCAACTCTTCGCAGGATCTAAGTTTTCGCGACGGATATCGTCTTACGAGAAACAAGCCTTACGCAACCCTACCAGCTGCAATCACTAGTCATTGGAGTGACTGATTTGCCAAACTTTAGCATCCCCAACGAACTGAATTATATGTGATTTAGGTAACGTACGATGATAGCGATTTTAAATTATATTATCAACTTTCGAATATTCTGAAAGTTTAAACATTTAAGTTTTTTTATATCGATATCATACGCAGGTTGCATCAAAAGTCAAGCCTCAAAGAATGTATCAGAAATAATGTATCATATTACATTATTATTTTATTAGTATTTTTTATTTTTCATTCCATCATTTTTGACATACATAAAACAGTCTTATTATTTTTTTTCTTTCACTGATTTAGGTTATAACGGTGTCTAATAAAAATGTTAATTATAATAAAACACATGACTTCTGAAAACTGGCTTCTAGTATATTCTGTATATACATCGTCACAAATTTTATACTCTAATATTTTTAAATATAATAATTTTCAGTACAATCGTAATTAATTTGTTATTTTGAAAGATAGAGAGGGAGATTAAATTCTCAATATCCATAGTGATAGTTGCTGTTTGAAATTCGGTCTCGCGATTGTCGAAAATAACGTAAGCTGCTGGCAGCTCTGACTCACAAACTAAATATAACCGTGAATTTTCATGTTTCTACTTCCACTTCTCTTTTACGCGAATAAAAACAGATCCTGAATCTTTCGAAAGTTGATTAAAGTGCCCGGATATTATCAACCTAAAACATTTAATGAAACGCTTTTTTATTATGGAAAGAAGATATATTATATTCCTAAACAATCGAACAATCTCATAATTCGACAATCTCATCAATTAATGATGATATGTACAAAGTATTATATTATGAACGATTTTAATTATGCGATATGTACGGAATATCTATTATAATTAGTCAGACGCTTCGATTAATGCAAACTTGAAATCTCTCCCTCCGTCAAATAGAATTTAACGAGTTATAATCAATCATATGAATGTAATATCTAAATTTTAATCAATAATTAAGTTTTAATTAATATACATTTTTTATTAGAATTTTTCAATCATCGTATTGAATATTCTCCCGGACTTTTTACTTACATTTTTTTGCATATCCATCAGTTAAATCTCTATCGAAATATCCAGCACGAATTTATACTATATTATATATTATGATGAAAACGAAAAAGCAGACGAGGATATACGCTTTCTCGCTGCTTCTGCGATGACGTCAGCCGGTCGTAAATTTGTGAGATGATCTACCCTACTCCCATACATGACCCATTCCCCAGCCTGGACTACTCGTCCTTCGAAGCACCGTCCTTGGTCAAGCCCTTTAAGGTCCGCTCGCTCGCGGTGCGTGGCCGACCTGAATTCGCCAGACCCTGACCACGTTGTACGACAGGTAGCTTCGAGTTCTCCGTTGTCATCAGGTTCCCGGCGAAACCGTTTATGGAAGACTGCTCTTGTTCCCTTGAAATTATTTTAGCGAGAAGGACGCAAAGATAAATGATCGATATCTTTTGTGAACGAAATTCATTTACTTGAGAAAAAGAGAGATCGATCGAACGAAGAATTGGGTTGCCATATGACGGCGTAACTTTTCGAAGAATATAACAGATGCCGAGGTGGATAAAGAAACATATTCGAGCGTTGATATGCCGATGACCTCGTTTGAAAAAGATAGGATGACGATGAATGTGAATAGAAACGAATGGAGACTGAGAACGTATCGCCTTCAAGTTGAAAGAGGGACTAACGTACAATCCAAGAGACACGTTGTTTTGACAGCCGTACACTTCCACTGAGCTGCTACGAACTACTTGAAACCAATGCTAAAGAAAATAATAATAAAATCATCTCTTTAAAGAGAAATCGATTTTTAGTCTAAATAAATTCTAATCGAATGGAATGCGATTTTTGAAATATCCAGTATAAGGTATGCCTATACTTTATGGGATCAATCATGATTATGATGAAAATGAAGGAGTGCACTTGATTGGCCGATTATTTATCTAATAAATCAGAATAATGCCATGCCTTGTTCCTCGACAAATCTTGCACCATTACGATCTTTCTTTCATCGCGAAGAATGAGAGTGCGATGGTACAATGACCTCATCATTCTTCGATCTCGTGCATAACGGTAGAAGAACTTTTGCAATATCCGTGCTCGAGAGAGAGAGAAAGAGAGAAACAGTACTCGATTTCCACTCTATTATCTCTCTTGAACATTAAAACAAATAGATAATTCTATGATTATATTACAATTAGTCTCATATTGCAAAGAGAAAAGACGGATATCGTACATTAACAAGTAATGAAGTCTTCAATTGTTTAGACTTGTCGGGAACGGAATTGCTCATCATGTGCAAATTTACTTTTCAAGAGATTAAATTTATTAAATTTAACTCTTCCGTAATTGTTGTTTATTATTGCGAAATATATGTACGCGACATGTCTCTTGTGTAATTCATAAGCGTGTAATCGCATCGTCCTGTATCTCGCGTTCAGCTTGTTTGTTCACAATGGCCAAACATTATTCCGGTCCGCCGGTATGACGACTGCCGTGAATTTATTTTCGGCGACGGTTATTTCCGTCCAAGTCGGCGCGAGAGAACGTTAGAGAAGGAGCTTTCGAAGACGCGCTTAGAAATCTTGAGGAATTTTCGCTCCCAATATTTCACTTCCTGCCGTTGAAATTCTAATGTTCCGAGATGGCAGCGAGAAAGAGAAGGCGCATAAATTTGTTAAATTTATATTAAGAGCCGAGCTACTCCGCGTTAAAATAAAGTTGCATTTCGCAAAGCAATCATTAAAATCGTGAAACAAAGCAAGATGAAGTTTTACGACCGTGTTACTCGATGAGACTTTCCTGGCAGGAAGTGACGTAATCAATTACAACATTCTACACAGTTCACAAAAGATGCGCAAGTATTTCGCGTGTTCCATCATGTTCCTTCTCTTTGATTAGATAATATTTACAATAATATTTATGAGAAATGTAAATTTGTTAAAAGAGAATTACTATTTTTTACGCCGTTTTTTTACAAATTTACACTTTATTTATTTATTTAACAATTGACTTAAGAAATAATAACGTTTAAGTATATTATTATACTTAACTTGAATTTAGCACGAGAAAGTAAAGTATGAAAATCGGTATTCCGATGTTAATTATTTCTCTGTAGATATAAACTGTAAACAAACTGTGTAAATGAATAGATCTACAAAAAACTATTGTGGTGCTCAATTTGCGAGTAATTAACTTCGTTTTATGATGGCAACACATTGCACGTGACGGACAACTTTGTGTCGCGCCAATCCTTGCCAATTGCGCAAAAACTTGCGCCAGATTTACATCTTGCCAAGTTGTGCCAAGAGAGCGTTCCAATACATATCGTGAGTGATGAATCAACCATATAATCATATAATAATTTCGGGTTATTAGATGATCCGAGAAAAATTGCGCAGCAATAAATTGAAAGCTTTAGGCTCCGAATTTATTGTCCGAGTAAATTAATTTATATATCTAAGGATAGACTGGTTACTAAATCTTAAAGCCGGTATTCATAGTCGATTCTTATATTTAAAATTATCTTTTTATATATATATATATATATATATATATATATATATATATATATATAATAATAACTACTAGTACTATAATATCTTTACTTTACGTTACT
>NW_012130067.1:1762505-1783886 GCF_000143395.1 Atta cephalotes | reverse complement strand
CGTACGTAATAATTAATTATATATATAGTACTAGTTACTAATACTAAGTACGTACGTTACTATAGTACGTTAGTTACTTATTAATTAAATTAATTATTATTATATATATATATATATATATATATATATATATATATATACATATATAAATACAGTCTCTTAAGATGTCTCTTATCTCTTAAGATGATAAACTAATCATCTTAAGACATTAATGTCTATTTCTACAAATGTAATTTAATTTTAAATTCTAAGAAATTCAAAGTTCTAAGAATTATTAAAAAATAAGAACAGACTATGAATATATATATATATATATCGCAAGAATAATATTATTAAAAAAATTTAGAATAAAATATTTTCAACATTGAATCCTTTTCTATTACAATCAATATAAACAAAGAGCCAATCGAGCTTATCGTTTGATAAAGAAATGTCAATTGGCTCTTTGTTTGTAAGTTTTTTTTAGTTTCATGGCTAGATTTGAACTTTAATAACTGTGATAGTTTTACTCACTAATAGCTTGTTGTCCACAGTCTTGACGACAATTTCTTCGGGCGTGTATTGTGAAACATCGAAACGCAGCTTCAGCATCTTATTGTCACCCTCGTCTTGGATGAGAGGACTATTGAGTCCATCCAGCCAGGCATGATCGTGCTGAGGACTTAGAGAACTGCTGTTCTGAGTGGACTGTTGCGTGGTGGTGCTGTAATTTAAAACAAAAGTCTCAATTATCATCGATGATCATTGCTTGTACGTCAAGTTTAAATGAGCAGTGAGATATCGGACACATGATGCGGTGATGAGTGATGTTGGATCTGTAGCCGTTAACGTAAAACCTGTGTTTGACTATACTATAGTTGGTGCGATAGTATGAAGCCTTACTTACGGTGTGTGACGATGCACAGACAAATCAAATAAATACACGCAGAGACTGACATATAAAATTGTGTGTGTTAAAATCAGTTAACGTTAAAAAGACTAGCATATTTTATATAACTATTTTCATTATCATCACGCACAGAAATAGATAAAAAAGATTGTTGATAATTTTGTATAATAAGAAAGTTATTTATTTAAAATGCTAATTGATAATTAATGTGCACGCTTTGCTCTTTCTAGCGTTAACTGATTGCATAAACTGGTGTTACTCTTGCACGCAGCACTATGATCTATGCAGAATAGGAAAACAAGGTTAAAAATCTATAAGGTATGAATCGTGTCAAGAGGATAATGATATCATCATCCCGAGTATACGTAGTCACAAAACGTGCAGACATTTATTTGTTCGTTGCACTCGCTTTGATGCGATTACAACTGCGTTAACTCTTTGTAGAAAGAAATTGTAACGCTGCGCTAATGCGCTGTAATAATAATGTTTTACGATTCAAGTTTCGTTATTATCTCCCAATACATTTATAACATAAATAATATTAATATATGTAAATTTTATATATGTTAACATAGATATAATAAATTTAAATTTCATTAAAATAATGATTCATTAACATTCAAGAAAATGACCGATGCAATTAAATCATCAATTTGGAATTTTTTTTGCTATAATCAGATCACGTAACAATCCGAAAACTCCTTTCTTGTTTAACGATATTATTTAAGCGTAAAATCATTAATCTATGTTATTCTTCAAGTTCATCCTACAAAGAGTTACAGACAAAAATAAACGAAAAAAAGTGCGAGCTAAATGTTTCGGCTAGGAAGTAACGTAAAGTGTGCGATCTAATTTACAACTACTCTTTCAAAACGAAGCGTCGATCTACTTGGTCCTCCAGCAAACTTTATAAATCTAATCGGGGATGTGCGCCTTTGTGACGCGTAACATCTTCCGATCCCATAGATCGTCCCTACATCAATCGATTCGTTTTCTCTGTGCGTTTTCTTTTTTTTTTCTTTTCTCTACGATAGAGCGTCACCTTTTGAAACTGTCGAATGCGGATCGCTTCGACGGAGCAGCAGGATCGACCTTGTCCCAACCATCCGTCTTCGAGGTCGTCGATGTGCGGTGCTCGCTGGTGCTCGTGTGGTGTCGACTTCATAGTTAGTCACGTGCCAATGCAGAGAGCCATTCGGTAGGCGAGACAGTAGTCGAGCGCAGGAAGAGGTATTGTTATTATTATATACGGTTTAACTCTGATGATTATGGAGTCGACTGAATTTAATGTTAACTCACGCAATTACTTGTCTTCGTGTCTTTCTCTGTTCTTTCTTGGCGGTACAGCTCGATTAATATCTGTCCTGCAGTTTCCTTAGATTGGGTTTCACCAGCGATTAACAGTTATTCGTCAGATCGTCTAAGATTTCTTCCGAGCTTCCTGATTTCACTAACGACAAATCACTCTTGCTTTGCTATCTTTGTTATCTTCATCAATAAACATCAGTTTTTTTACGGTGAATAAATAATCGAATCTATTTGGGAATCTATTAAAACTTTGATCATATAAATTCATGACTATGCCTATTTTTAATGTCGTAATAACAATTGTTCAACTGACGTATAACTGTTCAAAGTTTACTCGCCATTGATGAAAACCATTCTCGTTGGAATTACAATGTGCCGATACCCCGAATTTTCGATTGTTAATATTTGGCAAAGAAATACGACGAATTATATATAAAATCATACGTTATATTAATAGATTGATCAAGTATGTTTGTGATATTAAGAGCAATAAGTTTGCCAAGAAACAATGAGCGAATGACATTCCCAGCAAGATTTAATTGAAATTCTGATATTTTTAAAATTTATTATTTCCTTTATTTTTCTCTTTTTTGCTTTTCTCTTTTGCTATCTTATTTTTGCTAATTAAAAATATTACACAAAATATGACTCCTTAATGAATTGCAAAAAAGTAGGCTTACAAGTCTTATACTTTCATATTCATGAAACTTCGTAGAAAAATAAAAATAAATGAAAACAAACCATAGAACTTAGCGTCAAATTTTGACTGAATAAAAATCTCATCGCGTGTGTGTACTAGAGACTATACAACTAATGCCTATTATAAATCTAAAATATGCTGCCAAATCGCTTTAAAAAAAGGACAAAAAGCAGTAAGACAATCGACACACGTCAAACACGCAGCAAATTAATCGTAAAAAGGCTATATACAAATTATTCGTACAACTTAAAAAATTAATAAGCGCACTCGGCAAATACAATACGTATACGTGATAAATCTTATTGATTCTAAATTTATTTTTTTAAAAGAAAAGAAACACTTTGTTTGCGATAAAACGAATTTCTCGAACGGGTATCTGCCTTTGTCCCGGTGATCTTTTACCACGGAGATCGACGCTAATTACCGTTGATAATCGATGTTAAATTTATTAACGGTTCCCCAAAAGGACTCTGATCGATCGTAAACGTACTTACATGCAGAAGAACAAGCTTAACTCTGCTTCTAACTTCGCGTGAAATACCATCGAACTAAATATCACGATAACCGGAAGTGTCTTGCCTTGTCTTCGGAGAGGTCGTCGACCTACTACCACGTAGGATACTATAAATAGTACACGATTACGTCGTCGCAGCCATACTTGCAGCGAGGGTAATCGTGATTTCTCGAGTCACGTTTATTCGTGTTACCTTAAGTTCTTCCTCGCAAAATTAACTTTGATTTAACTAATTCTACTACACGCTATTTTCCAGCCTCATTTATCGCTTCTCGAAATTTACACAAGTTTTGAAAATAGATATTAAAATGTCTGCACCATAAATTTATAAGTTATATTTATAAGTTATATTATCGTAAATAGATAGTCATAGATTATTCTTTTGTAATTATTTATACAAATTTAAAAAGATGACTTGTTATACACAGATGATTTTGGGAAAATTAGCAAAATTTGAACAAAACTTTTGTAAATATCTTCTGAATATCTTTTGAAAAATTTCTCTGTTATTGTTGTGAATTTTATAAAGTTTTACAAGTCTAGATTTTTCTAATGAATTATCTTGCCATTTTAGAAGCAAAAATCAGATTTTATAAAAGATAAAATGCATGAATCTCTTCGATGAAAATTAATGTTCGGAAGAAGTGAGATCGTGTCTGACATTTATAAAGTTTTGTGATGGTCGAATAAATTGTTTGACAAAGTAAAATGATTCCAAGAACGAAATGTCACTATATCCCGTCACGCGATATAACGTGTTTGACAATAATAACGATTATTTTCCGCGTTTTATTTCCTTCGTGCGTATAGATATTGAACAAAGAGATGGCTGTCAATAAATTCCTATCAACTGTCGTGATTTTTCGACAAATCTATTATTGAGAATACAAATGCATCATACGATTTATATAATAATCTTTTATAAAGAACCGAGATATACATTACCATGAAATTCTGATTGAATCTAAGCTTGTAACATTTAAATACCACGAGACGTTCGCCAACGGGAAGTGCGAAAGGGTTCAAGTAAAGCCGTAGGAAAGCTGCGTGGGAAAGAATAGGAAAGAAACACGGTAGAGAACAATTATGCCAGACAAGAGAAAGGTCGGATCTCGTCTCATGAAATCGAGAGAGGTCGACCATAGTGCGCGAGCTCTTACAAAACCTGACTCGTCAGAGTGAAAAGGCCAAGCGAAACGCGAATCACGAAATAGTAAATTCTAATTTTAATCCATTACGTTATTTTGCATGCATTTCACACTATATGAATATATCTTTATCACATTGCATGAATACATGTCTTACATACTTTAATTGATAACAAAATTATAATTCAACAAAATTATAATTCAAGAAATAAGATGTGATTTCAATGGTATCATTAGATTTCTATATACGAGTGTTTAATGAGGTATTTTATTGAAAGAAAAAAGTTTCATTAAAAAATTATAATAAAAGTAAACATGAAGGGGTAGTGAAAATTTACTATATGACGCAAGAATAAATCAACAGTGTTTATCTAATCTATGCTTACTACTTGAAATCGTTGAAAATGATTGGTGTGACTTGTATCAGTCTCGAAATCTTGTATTAATACATAGCACAATTTCATATCAAGATATTAAATTTAATTACAGAAATTATAAATGAAAATCATGTTTTCTTCGTTTTTATTTGACGTGATAAAACAGAATAAAAATTTTTGTCTTATAACAATTAATAGAACAAGTTTAACTAAAATACTGACATATAATTTTGATATTGTTTTTATTATAAAAAATGTAAAAAGATGAATATTGTGCAAAATAATAAATGTCTTCGAAAAATTTAATTTCTAATGATTTGTTCGTTGAATGACAAAGAGTTTATTATCGTCATCGCAAGTCATATCTAGTTAACTAATTCTATCGAATAAGATAATCGGTACGACAAGCACGTTTCGACAGAATCATATTTAGCCATTTACGCGATGCCAATGGTCGGCTGGAAGTCAATGAATCGCTTAATTCACAGTCAGTTACACATCGCCGGCACATTGTATAACGGAAAGACCATGGTAGTACGATGAAACAAAAGAGCGCGTGTGTGAGAAAATGTGTGAGAGTAAGCGGAAAGTGAATCTCCTTTTAGCTCGCACGCATCATGTTGCGTTGCTCGAATCTTCGATCGCGATGTCTAGCCGACAGTATCAGCAAGTATACACCAGTTATCAGCAAAAGTTCAAGCATGAAGTTTAGCATAGTTTACCAAAGTCAATTAGTGAGCTATTATCCTGCCTCTATAATTTCCTGTTGCTGCTCGAATCTTGATGAATCGTTTATTCAAAGCTATCTGCTGCACGATATCGAATCCATAAAATTTTTCAAATCCATAAAATCTTGTGTTCGTTCTAAAGAAGCAAAATATTGCACGTGGTACAATTATTGATCTTCTGTCAAGAAATATAAACGTATTGCCAATTTCCTACTATAAAATAAGAAATTTGTGTATGTTGGAAGATAACTCGATAAATTTGCTTGCATTTATAGACTCGATGTAAAATCAGATATTTTAGTTTATTTAATAATTTTCATTATTTAATAACAAAAGATTACTGCGATGTACAATTATAAAATAATTTTGTTCTAAATGTAATATTTAGCTCCAAAGTATACGATTATTAACGAAATCCAATTCAAATAGTAATCAAGAATAAAAAGTTAGAATCCAAATAGATGCCTGAAGAGTCGATAACATTTGTATATCTTGCTGTCTATCTGTTACAGATGAGCTACAGTCTATACGTTAATAACATGTCCGCGTCAAAGACGCCACTCAACGTGATGTGCTATACGCGCTTGCCTATTTGCGGTAACCGTCCCTGAACATAAGAATTACGTCAGAAACACGTGATTATTCGAACTTTGTAATGGACCATATTCACCTCCCACGAATGATCCATCGAGTATGCATGATCGACACCGAGCACCTGCTTACCGCGACGCATAGATATTTATAAACGCTTCAGGCAGATTCTTTTATGCCAATTTTTTTATGTCAATGACGAGACACGGCATGTTTCTCAAAATGGATCTGGTTATGATTTATATAAGAAATTCTTAAGTCATATTACGAAAAGGAATGTTGATCGAAATGAATGGCTGTACATAAATCGACGAATTAAATATAATTAACCGGTTCAGGATGGGCGTACTATATATAGTAACTACTATATATAGTAACGAATATCTCTCTAAAATTATGTTAATAATTTTTAATGAATAAAATATTTTAATCAAGATTTTAGGAATTTAATGTGCGATACTCATTTCCATCATACTTGCAACTTTCGATGTTTTAAGATCGCGTTATACTCATTTAATAGAATTCGAAAAATTTTTTCTGTATCTATTGTTATTGTTGAGAAAAGATAAAAATTTTATTAAGTATAGGGCATTCAAAGTGTAAATCTCGCATAGCAGATCTCGATTATCTAATCCTTTACATCTGACAGCCACACTCTTAGAAATGTTCTTAAATTTCATTAAATTTAATATATTTTTCATAAATTTAATGTACACGTTCATTACATTTAAGTAATTACATTTAAGTAATTACTGTAATTTTCAGTTAAATCATTCATTACTTTTAATTTCATTCATAACCACGAGCTTCATTTACATGTAAAAGAAGTTCGTGGTTACATTTCTAACAGTGCAGATATTTTCCTTCCGATATTGAAAAAGATGCAACAAGATAAAAAAATCATCCAACAAGATAAAAAAATGTATTATATATATAGAAGTGAAAAAAATAGCAAACAAAAATCTACATTTGATGTAAGATAAAGGCTGTAATGTCAGGTTCTGTGTGACTGTTTTGAAATTTATTATACAAAAACAAAGTTTTAATACATGCATTGTTATTTAGTAAAATCGTCGAATTAAAAAAAAACTGTTTTGAAATGATTAAAAATAAACACATCTCTAATTGGATCGAAAAAATAGTATATAAAAAGAGTTTAATTAATTGCGTAGCAAAATGATCTTTTGCATGAGTAACTCGCCCGAATAATTAACCGATCTAAATAAACTGATGACGAATACGTTCGGACTTTGAGAATTCGCGCTGAACAACATACCGAAGCTTGATGACCGTTTTATGCGCGGGTGGATAAAAATCCTCGTTCGGGATCATCATGAATCCTTGACCGGTGGTGAGCGAGTCGATACCAACCAAGCACGCTTCGCTCTACAACGTAGACTGTGACGATGCGGTTGCCTCGACGATGTCGTAAAAATTACTGCGTAAATTCACTCGTCTAGGATCCCTGCAAGCTCCTCACCTTTCCTGCGCCACGATTTAGTGCTTGATTCCAGTGGGGACCATTCGCGATGGTACATCGCGATACAATGTCAAGGTTGCATTGACATTGTAATAACGTGGTATACCGCAAAAATATATATTTATATGAAGTGTCAAGTTTATTTCGAGTAAGTCTATGTAAGAAAACAACGTTAATTCAATGCAGCACGCTCGCGACGCGGCCGTTGCATTATGCATAAACAGCTCGTTCACTACAATGTAATTTCAATAAATACATTTTTTTTAATATTTGTCTACGTGGAAAGAATGTTTTTTTTTGCTGGAATATCTAAAAATTTAGTTAAACTGGGAAAAAAAATTGTCTAGTTGAAATCGGATCAATTAGAATTCTGGTTTTATCTCAACTAGAATTATAATAGGTTCAACCGGAAAATTTTGCATAGAAAAAACGGTTTTACTGAAGTAATTAAAAATTTAGCTGGATCTGAAAATAATTATGTTGAATCAAAATAATTACGTAGGAGGTTCAAGCATAACGATAATGATGCAAAAAGTTTTCTAGCAATCAATTTGAGCATCCCATCTAATAAAATTCTTTTCAGATATATATCTAGCTAAATTTGTGGTTCAACAAAATCATTTTTTCGTGATTCGTTCCTTTTCAATTAGAATTTCAATTAGAATTAATGCAATCTGCAGACTTTCTGTTTTTCTAGTATAGATACAAATCTGAAAATAATCATTGAATTATCAAAATAATTATTTGCTCAAGTATAATGATAATATTGATAATGCAAAGAGTTTTGACATTTTAGAACCTGTTGGATCCAATAAGATGGTCCAATAAAATTATTTATAAATCTGTGTATCTAGATTAAATTGTAGATATTTCAATAAAATCACTATTTCCAGATAGCAAACAGGCACGAGTACGATGACTGGGTTTATTTTAATCGGACAAAATCCCGGAATTTAACATTGTTCGTTCTTTTTCCGTGTTCCCATCTCGCTTCTTTCAACTAGTTTCGAATGACGACAATGCTGCAATTCAGAAGACGCGACCGTGTGCGTGCATCGGTGTGCCCATGCCGTCAAAAATGCAGTGAACGTGTTTCGTTGTGCGTTCAACGAGACGCATGTCATGTAATTGCGTAATAGACATCGTTTGTAATTCCGCGAGCGACACGTATATACAGTTTTCCCACATTTAAAATATTCCGAGCTTTACGTGAATGTTTCCGCTGTGATGAAACAAGCATTATTCAAACAAGTATTTGTTAAAATTCAGTACATTTTTCTCTCAGTGTAAATGATGCTTATTTAATTAAGCATCGAACATTGTTGTTATGGTAATTGAATGATTTCTATGACAAAGTTTCACATGACTACGAATGTACGCAAATTTCCAACACACACATTCCCCGAATCACGCTTCACGTTCGGGCGGTCGAGTCGCCAAAGGAGGCTCTTGGTCCGCGAGTGCAGTGACGGAATCTCTATAAATAGAAACTAAAATGCACGAAACGACTGTGTCGATGCAAAAATGCAATCTGCGAATCGTTGTGACGACCGAGTCACACTCCCCAATAAGCCTCATCTTTGCGATTTTTTTTGCGACGGCGCTGAGATGACGTTTCAATAAAGAAAAGCTATATATTTTTACGAAAGCTTATGTTCTGCAAATTTTTTATTTAACATGACATATGACGACATTAACACATTCTACAATAAGCCATTAGTAATAAATCAGAAATCAGAAACCAGAGAGAAATTAACTAATTGATAGTCAATTATTCTTCTCACATTCGATTGTAATTGATCAATTTCTAGCTTCTGACTTCTGATTTATTACTAATGGCTTATTATAGAATGTGTGTTAAGGTTACTGAAATTACCGTAAGATCGAAACGGTACACTCCGAGTGTCAGCAAGGCAGCAACGACGTAAATTAAAATCACATACATAAATGAACGATTTTAAATGGATATAAGATTGGCGCATTTAAAATTTTAAATTGATATAAAATCGATTCTAAGTTTCGGCAAAATAACAACAACGTAAATTAATCACGCAAATGAATGATTCTAAATTGATTAACATTAATTAACATTAGATTCTAAATTGATACAACATTAAATGATTTTGGCAAGACAACGATGCGACGACATAAATTAATCACACAAATGAGCGATTTTATGTCGAGTCTCTTAAAACGCGACGAGCTGTAAGTAATATGTTATCTATTTTTCTATGTCAGATTTTTATCCTTTTATTAATTTTTTTTTTGGTTGATTAATTTCTTTTTTACAATCTTTCGTGATCGATTTTATTGTATTTATACGTTATAACGACGCTTCTTATTCAGAAATCAATCTTGAATCACCGTCTTAAAATATTAAATTGCATCTGCATGATAACGTATACGATCGATCTATAGATTGCTAATCTCTCTAATCGCTCGATTATCGACCCGCGAGACGGAACTCGTAGTGTAAAATACTAACGATCGGTGAATCGTTATCACGCAAAAAGAAAATGCATTTTTTTCTCTGACATATCGCAAATTGATACGTGGATTTCCAACGACTGTTAATAATTGACTTTGATCGCGAGTAATTTCAATGCCGGACGTGCCGTATCAAATGAAACAGAATTCCTCTTTTAAACGAAATAAAATCTCTCTTAAAAGAGAGATGTAGGTATCAGAAATAAAACCTATCGCATATTGATACGATTGAGCGAAAATAAAAGAAAAACTTTAACGTGAGGATACGAAGGCCACTCTCGCAAGTTCTCTCTACCATTCTCTCGCGCGTCGCAACTACGACAAATCAGACAAATTAGATTCATTTGTCCGTACAAAAGGATCGATATCTTCAATGTCAACCACATTATTCGCGACCTACGTTTATTTCTATCGATCTTTCTCGCCGATGTACAGCGTGCACAGTAATTCCGTTAATGTGTAATTCCCTCGAGAGACGACCTCGAGACGTTAACACAATACGCAGATGCCGGTTCGTAAACATACTGTTCGTATCGTTACTGATGTAAGCAAGCGTTCGAATTATCGTTCACATTGGAAAGGAAAGCTTTTCGAAATCGATATATATAAGGTCTGCATAACGTACGGTGCTTGTTTTCCTACTGGAGATCGTTTGCGTTTTAGTAAATTACTGGAATTACACCACACGAAACGTAGAATTTCTAGCAATTTACCAAAAGCTATCCAGCAGGAAAACAAGTCTTGTGTATTGCAGGCTTAAAGCTGCGTTCCATAAAGCGCATGATGTATCATTAAGACTGTTCTTTTAGCTGAACTTCTGCAATATTTTTTCTTTTTTTTTCTAATGCAAGTGTGGAGAAAAAAGTGATTTCTATTAATTTTGATTAAAAATAAGTAAATGAGATAATCTAAACATCAAAAAGATATAACAAAAATGTTTCCTAGATTAATGAATTTCATTTTATTTTTGAAAAATAAGAGTTTAATGGACATTAGAAACATGACATTAGAAACGGCGTTAATTGTATAATATTTTTCATCAGTAAGATTAATGTCTTTAATTCCGTACTGAATAAAATTTAAATGTATAAACCAGTTATTAAAGAATCTTATATAGCAGTTACAAAGCTGCTTTTTCTGTTGAATGCAGTCATTTTATATGTTGTTCACTGCATGTTAAATGAAGTTTTTTAGCTAAATTTCTTATTTGTGTGGGTTTGTGTTTGTTGTTTGTGTATATGTTTTGTGCGCAGTTCATTTTTTCTCTTTTTCTGTCTAAACGTGGAAAGAGAAAGAGAAAAGATGAACTGTGCTAGAAATTTAGCTAAAAAAAAACAGGCCAAAGATAAAATTAATACATCATGCGCATTATATACATAGGAAAATATCATATTCTACATTGAGGAAAAAATACTTAAAAATTCATTTGGAAAACTTTATTTCACAGAAATAAATATTTATTTAAATACGGCGAAATAAAATTTTATTCTTAGTAAATAAACCATTTATTTCATTTTTTTTAATAATTAATGAAATATATTTTACAGAAATGAGATATTTCATAGAAATAAATATATATTTCGTTATTACAATCAAATTTGTTCATAACTATCCTAATAACACACTTTATTCGGAATATCCTGAAGATGTCCTTAGGAGGTGCAAAGGACGTACGGACATCCTTTGAATGTCCTCAGGATGTCCTTTGGAGGTCTATGTTAGGATAATAAATATCTAAGAAAACATCGTAAATAACATTTGCTTCGCAATACTTTGACATTTTTCTCTCTTTTTATTACTAAAAAAATAATTACTCCATTAATTTTTTTTCTTTTCAAATCATCTTCACCAAAGAATATTTTCTTCATAATAAATAATCTTAAAATGTACTTATTACAAATATTAGAAAAATTCATTATTATGTATATTCAAAACAAGAATTTATTTTCTTTTAAAAAAATATTACAAAATTGATTGAAAAAACTTTAATAAGCAACAACAAAATATATTTCAAAATATATTTTGAAGAATAAATGTGTGATGAACTTATGATAAATATGAACATTATTGGAATATATGAACTTTTGAAATAAGTAATTGTTACTCGGGTACAATATATATTTTCCTGTGCGTTTTATGGAATGTAGTGAGAAAGGCGCGTATACACGAATTTATGCGCAGAGAGACGCGCGAGAGGGAGAACATAATCGGTGCGTCCTGAAAGGTTAAGCATCTCGCGAGAGAGGGAGAGAGAGAGAGAGAGAGAGAGAGAGAGAGAGAGAGAGAGAGAGAGAATAGTAATACGGAGTAGTCACTTGACATACCTGGTAGTGCTCTTGAAGAAGTTGTTGCTCTCACGATTCATCAGCTCGCTGCGGAACCGCGACATCTCGTCCTCCATCTTCCTCATCTCGGCGTCGAAGCGCTCGCGTATGTTGGAGAACTCGGTGTCGATCACGCTGAAGTCACCGAGTTTGATGGGAATGTTGCGCTTGATACCACTGTCGGCCATGTTTTTTTTCCCCAGGAAGCACTTTCGTGTCTCTTGTCACTGTAATCACTTGACGAAGACTCGCGCTGCGTCAGATACGATTCGATCGCGAATATGGGTAACCGGTACTTGAATACTCTGTAACTCGGCACGTGTCACGTCCCGTGTCTCGTTCCTGTCTGAGGAATGAGCGCGGCTCGCCGGCGGCCGTTTAAATACCCGGCGACGCCGGCGAGGCCGCTTGTGGGTGTTCGGTTTTGTTCGGCTGCGCTCGGCTCACTTCGTCACCACGCGCACGCGGCCGTTCGCCGCTCGGTCGGTTGTGAAACCGCCGCGGGCGAACGCTCGCGAAATTTGACATGCACCGATCACGGCCCTAAATTTAATTAGACATTAATCGCTAAATGGCAGGAGCGTCGTTAGTTAAAAGTTGACGGACATGAAATGGCGAAGCGTCCGTCACCGCCTACTTCCTGCGCGGATCGATGGAAAAGCGCGATCTATTTACTGTTTACGGACGCCGCTACTTTTTATAAAAATTTTACGTAATTTTTCACGATAGAATCTTAATAGCATACTTTATTCGAAGGACGTTCTGGCGAATGTTCTTAGGACATGTGGATAATCTCTGAATATTCTTTAGAATGTCTCTTGAAGATCTGTGCTATTAAAGGAAGATTGCTCCGATTTTAGATGTCATTGTTTAAAATTTTCAAACATTTAGTTAATGATCGTTTATGTGAGTATATTATACGTATATTAATTATGTACTCTCTGATATTTTTAAGGAGGGAAGAGAAAGATGAAAAAACATGCTAAATATTGATTAAATAGGACTTGACGGCTAACAAATTTAAGAGTATTAAACGTAATTTTTCTTGATAGAAAATTGCTTCATTTTTTTAGATATTATTGTTTAAAATAAGTTTGAGATATTTCATGTATTCATAGTTGTTTATGTGAATATAATAATGATAGATACGCTGATATTTTTAAGAATAGAAAGATGAAAAAATGTATTAGATATTGTTACTTTGAATAAACTAAACAAGTATAATAAATTAACAATTGACAAATTAAATTCAGCATAATTTTCTATACAGAAGATTGCTCCGTTTCTTAGATATTACTACTTCAAAAAGTAATTTTGAGATATTTAGTTGACATATTCATGATCGTTTATGTGAGTATATCAATGATATATTAATTGTAAATCCACTCTGATATTTTTTTTAAAAAGAGAAAAAACGGCGAAAAACGTTCTAAATATTGATACTTTGAGTAAACTAGATCTGACGACTGACAAATTTAAGAGAATTGACTTCCTTCCCGTCGAGAAAATCCTCATTGAAACTAGTGTGTGTTGATTTTCTGATACCCTGAGGGTGGACTTATTTTCGTATTAAAACAAATAATACGTCACGCAAAAATGTGGTCTCGCTCTTAGAATTTGTTCATATAAAGACCGCGCGTAGGCGAAAACGACACAAAACGAATCATCATTTCCCGCGCAACACAGCGTGACTAATAAACTCGCGCAATCGTTTCCTTATAAATGACCCCCGCGAAAGAACAATCTCGTAAATTCCACGAGTCTCGATAGAATTATTCGTATCTATTTATGGCTGATATAAGAAGGATGAAAATAAAGTGATCACAATATATGTAAAAATAAATTTTTATTTTATGCAGTGATTCCTAGTTCCTACAATTCTTCCGACAAAATTTTAATATTTAAGACTTACTTTTAAATATTTCGTTTTAAAACACTTTCATAAACAAAAATGAACGTTCATGTCAGTAAACATAAACTGAAAACAAAAGGGATCGAGATGATGTAAGAGCTTTTAACGATTAGATGCAATGGCGAATAAAATTTTTACGGTGCTGATCGTTTCATTAGACTGAATTAAAAGGTCGATAAGACATCGTTTAATTGCGGTGATCCATCCATGAAGATTGCAATCGTCATCAATGAAGATTTTAATTGAAAGACATTAACCTAATTTAGAAGACAGAGATCTATTTTTTAATTTTACAACTTTTCTTTAAGTAAAATAAAATTTATAATTTATATTTCATTGTATTTTTTTCTTCAAAATATAACACTGTTTCAGCGCCATTATAATGGCTTTCCTATTCTGTAGATCATAGAAAGAATGATTTTGTTAAAATATTTAAAAATTTAGCTAGACACAGATCTGAAAATAAACTTTGTTGGGCTATTAAAATAACTACGTGAAACGCTCAAAGCTATTACATGTTGGAATGTCAAAACTTGTTGCAGTATTACTCATCATGTTTGAACTTTTTACATAATTATTTTGATAGTCTAACAAAATTATTTTCAAATCTATATCTATATATAGCCAATTTTAGATATTTCAATAAAATTGTTCTTTCCTGTAAAGATTAAAATAATTTTACATCTTTAACATTAAAACTTTCCCGAGAGTGTTAAAATTTTTAAGTAAAATTATATGTCAGTTTATAAATTGAAGATATTGATTGTTAGTATTGCCACGTGTAATATAGGCATAGATATCTGAACAACAACTTCAAAAATCGTGAATCAAATTGATGAAACTGCGATCAGTATATAGAAAATATGGATTCTTAACATCAACAATGGTCGATTGGAAATTCTTCCTGCATTGCGTCTATCGAAAATTGGCAATCACTCCGAGGCGCGTCATCGAGCCGGGAATATTAAAAAAGACTATATGCGTCGTCACGAAAGAATTCTTTTACGGTATTGAAACCGAGTTTCGCGATGAGTGACGCCGACGCTATTTCGGCGCCTCGTATCGTCACGAACTGCGTTCTCGGGTCTGAATGGAACAGTAACGTCACTATACACCCCCGTATTCGTCTATACACAACACATTCGACATATACAGTTCTTTGCCGGTCTCCGGCAAAATACATATACGCTTATGTGAATTAACCTCGCCAAAAAGTCTTTTCACGTCGAACTAAGTAAATAAATCAAAGGAAGGAACGGAAGACAATCACAGATACTGATTTTTGGTGAACTGAAGGAAACTTAGGATTGTACAATGAGAGTAAAATATATCAATAAATGTATACAAAATATTACAAAGCGGCCAATGACGTTCTTCGAAGTAATGTAGCTTACGACGAAATTTTTAGACTGAATTTCTTCATCTACCCTTTTATACACGTTTCTCTTGAGAAGATGATTTTCGTGACAACTCTACACAAGGATTTAATAAAGGTTTCTTTGATCTATCTCACGTATCTAGTAATAAAAGAGAGAAATAAAAAATGCTGATCTCGACTAACGAGATCATCGAGGTTGATGCTAAAGTGTGTCAATGTCGTCGCTCTTATATCTCCAGGTGAGATTCTTTACGAGGCGACGGACTTCCTCTCTTATTTTTAAAACGTCGACGAAAGCAGACAGTTGCCATCGATGTGAGAGGAAAGGAAACTTGACTGGTGTGACGTCACCTCCATGAGACTTACGTCGATCGATAAAAGGCGTCACAGGTTCCTAATATGGATCGAAAATAAGATTGTCGTGCATAATAACCTTCTTGATCGATCTTTCCCATAATTGCGCAAGATTTCGCTACGAAGAATGTCATGATACGTCTTTAAGATGTCTTAATGTTAATGACGTCATTGTTTTAATTAATAACGAATTCAGTTGAACGAAAGAAAAGATTGAATATGACATAACATTTTTAATTGATTGTAGCAGCCAATTTTTGGTTGCGTTAGCCTATCGAAATTCTATACTGACATTGCGGATAAGCTAACAACAACCAAAAATTGGCTGTTGCAGCCAATTAAAATTGCTATGCCATATTTGCCACCTAATTTGCTGCAGCAACTAATTTTTTCTTTCAGTGTAAAAATGCACAATAATGCATATTAAAGTCGTACACTGATTTAATTTTTGTTTTAAGAGTATGAATAATGATAAGTAATGATGTATCGTTTTATTCTACTTCGATATTCGATAAACGACAAGGAAAAAAACATTGGTACATTATCATGCGTGAAACGGAGTGCACTCGCAATGTATGCATCCTATTTTAATTCATATATTTATTATTATAGGATGAAGATGTTACGAGTGATCGATCAATTCGTTATCCTCGACATTGAATCACGAAAGGGTGATCGACGGTCGAAGGAATCGAACGACGAATGCCTTCGAACGAATCTGGCTTCAGATTCTATGCTCGTCTCGAATTTTGTCAGCTAATAATAGCCCGGTAGAGCGCATACCGTTGAGCTACTATCTTTTCGGCGACGTCAGTTTGCTTGTTTTCCTCGTCTACGTACCGAGCTATGAATAATTGTCCAATCTCTTGCAAACGCAAGCTGACGTCGGGAAACATGAGATACATAATGAAGAAACGACGCGGATGTCGCGAATTATTGAGAATTTTTGTTAAAACATTAGGCATTCAAGAGTATGTACATGAAAAGTACGATTTTGCTGAAATTGAATTTAAAAATTTATAGCTAAATATATAATATTTTGCTAAATTTAAAGATGTACTATTTTGCTAAATTTTTAGATATAGATATTTGAAAATATAATTTTGAACTATTAAAATAATTACGTAGGACTCTCAATTCTTGGTTATTAGAATGTCAAAACTTTTTACGTTAGTCATCATGCTTGAATTTTCTACAGAATTATTTTGATGGTCCAACAAAATTATTTTCAGATCTGTACTCACTAAAACTTTTAGAGTGATTCTCACTCCGAAGAGTTTAGAGTGAAATCTCAGGATAGGATCACAATATCTTGCATAACGCATAAGGCATAAATGCATAATGAATTTTCTACAATAAGCTATTACCTAAGCTTTATGTCCTAAGCCATAAGAAATTGATTGATCATAGTCGATTATTCTCACATTCGGCTGTGATTGATCAATTTTTATGGCTTAAAGACATAAACTTATATAATGGCTTATTGATAAAAAGCCAATAAGAAAATGAGCCAAGTCCTTCATTAATTTCCTTTCCATAAAATAAAAGACTGATTGGTTGATTTTTTACGTTTTTTTGCATTCTACATTACGCAAAGATCTGCGCTCTGGACTTCACGCTTAAAGATTGAAAACTGAGATACTCTTTTTCAAGAATTTTCACTCTTCAGAGTGAAGTTCCACTCCAAAGAATTTAAAGAGTATCTAATTTAAATATTTAGATATATTTCAACAAAATCGTTTTTTCCGTGTATGAATTCCATTCCTTTTAATGCAGATCCCTCTGCAAGGAATGCAATATGTATTAGCAATATATATTAGCACGAAATTGTGTAAGACAATCTTATCGTTAATGAAACGAATTGTTGGACGACACGCGCATAGCGATCGTGTTGCCATTCTGCAGCTTCCGATCTAACGCTGATCGGTCATCAAGTCTATAAATTAACATGGTCAATTATCCAATGTCACCGTCATGAATAAACTCATACGTAACGCGGTGACAGGTAATGTGACAGAAATCGTGAATAAAGAATTGTAGCGCTCTCTCGCAAGTAATTCCCACAAATTCCCACGAAGTTACTGTCGTCATTCATTTTTGCAATATATAATTTAACATTTTTTTTCTTTTGTAATGGCTGGATAAATATATATGTATTAATAAATAAAAAATATCTAATAAAAATTGCGCGATTCTTTCGAATATACATCATATATATTAGAATACATAATTCATATACTCTGTATTATATTTTACGTACATTTATAATATATATTTTTATATATTTTATAATTTTGATATAATGTGTATTTCTAAATATTTTTTATTTGTAATAATATAATTTGTTTATTTCGTGCTCGCGTATATAATAATGTGTTGTATTAAATCATGTTTAAAATGCGTATCCTAAATTTTTAAACACGTACTGACAACAAAACGTTTCAAATAAAACCTGATTATATTTTTGTCTTTTTTTTTCAAATCATTTTTACCATCCGTTTTGATTGCTTTTTATTCTAGTTACAACATTTTGCCGCGAGAGGCATTAGTGTACAGCTGATTTTTCACCTGAAATCTGAAACTGATCACCAAAGATTGGGAAACACGTGATTACATCGTTACGTTACATGTATTATGTCAACCAATATCGATCATGAGAAACAACGCGAGAAATGTGAAAGATAAAGGTCGAATTAATAAAGGTGATATTGATGATAAGCATCGGGAGAAGAAATTCGACAAAAAGAAGTACAGATTACAGAAGTATAGCAACAAGTATAAAAGTATGTGTACGATGTACGCCACGAATAGGTTAAGTTTATTGTTTATTTAAAATTTGCTTCCTTGTATTAGTTAATCAATGGGAAGAGAGGAGGAAGAAGGCTGTGTTACGAGAATATTATAAAGAACTTAAGAAAGATCAGCAGAATTCCGCGGGAACGTCGTCAAATTTAAGTAATACATCCAAAAATACGAATGAGACTAGGTATGTAAAGTACTTGAAACCTATTCAGAATCTACAATTTGAAATCTAATATTGATCAATTTATTCACGTATGTAAACAGCAAATTGAAGAAGAACAGTGCTTTCTTCAAAGCTAAACGGGAATATCGGCGAAAGCAGGAAGAAAAAAAGAACAGGCTAGAGAATGCCATTCGTGTAAAAACAGAACGAGAGGAAGCCCTGAAGAAGTATAGGGAGAAGAAATTGCAGAATTACAAGGTGTTATCAAAGAAGACGAAGAAGGGGCAGCCTGTCATGAAGGGCAGGATAGAAATGTTGCTGGAAAAAATACAGCAAATAACGTAATGTACAATCGTCTCTTTATCTTCGCTTTAGACTGATTCAGGATTTGGTCAAAGTTTTACTACAAATTCTTTGAAGAGCTTTTGACCAATTATAAAGAGTATTTCGAAACAGCATTTGTTGACTATACTCTTAATCATACCATTGCACAATGGAGCATTAGAGAAATAGTAAAATGTTTTCAATTTATATATTGTATGTTACACAATGTATTGGATGTTCCAACAGTAACACATGTTCTTCAAATTTCATTAAATTTTTGTCATACGAGATTGCTTCTATATATTTGTACTTTATCTTTTATATAACTGTATCATTTATAAAATAGAATGACAATTTCGTGTGCAATTACTCATTAAATTATAACGAAGTAAATAGAAATGAAGTAAAATAAATAGAATTATTAAAAAATTATTTAATTCCTTGTCTTATTTAATTCTCAAAATGATAACATCATTTACTGATCATAATACTTTTACAAAATAAGTTGCAATTCCGAATTGAATATATCTAAAGTGAAAAAGTATTCATTTAATTCATAATTGATTCTTATATATATATCTTTATTCTTACAATAAGATATTATCTAAGCTTTAAGTCTTAAGTCATAAGAAATTGATCAGTCAAATGTGAGAAAATATAATTGATCAATTTCTTGTCATTAAAAATTTAAAGATTATGTAATGGCTCATCGTAGAAAGCTCATGAAACTGTCTTAAAAAATATCATAATAACAGCATCTTAGACATCGTTTAAGATGGACTTAAAATAAGAATCAATGAATATCTATGATATTTGGCCAAATCAATCGATTATTCCTATCAATGCGGCAATCCTCCGCGTTCGATCGCGGTAACCTTTCGCATTCAATCACCCGAGGCTACGGACGAAGCGAAGAAACTAGAAGAAACCGTGGGCTTGAACCAGCGTGCCCTTTCGCGGCGATCAATCGCGGGTGACCGCCTTGGCGGTTCGAAATACGAAATTCCACGCGCCAGCATGGATCGCGCGTGCGCGCTGGCATTTTGACGGGCGGCCGTCGCTCGTCGGACGACACAGGCTAGTCGACGGTTGCAAATGGCGACAGCCACGAAGTCTTTGGCACGGGCTCGCGACTAGTTCCACGCCTACCGTGCGCCCCGCGAGCGAGCTGTGCGCCGAACGTAGCCCCAGCGCCCAGAGATCGGTACGTAGTCTAAGTGAACCCGGCGACGTCGCGGGTCGCGACTCCCCTCCCGGCCGCGGCGAGAGGACTCGCGGCAACTCGCGGCGCCCTTGGAATCCCGGCGGATCCTCCGCGCGCACGACTCGAGGAAGGTATTCATATCGTTTCTTCTTCCTCCGAGATGGTTCTTCCTTTCCTCGATCGATATGTCGTCGCGCGATCGTCTGCCTTCCCGGATCCGTCCCCCGTCGATTCCGACGGTCGCGTACGTGTCTCCCCCTCCCCGCTCCTCATCTCTTCCCCTCGTTAGCCGGGACGGATCTCCGGGTGCCGCATCGCTGTCAAGAATCACGTCAGAATTCGCGGTGCAAAACCGCGTCGCCGGCTCTGATCACTCGACGAATTTAATAATCGTGAATACGACGATTTTAATCGCGTCTCTTCCGAGCGGCTTCGACGGCTGAACTTTATATTCCGGAGCTCCACTCGACGCCACATACGATACTCCGTTTCCCCGATTAGCACGCTCAGAGAGAGAGAGAGAGAGAGAGAGAGAGAGAGAGAGAGAGAGAGAGAGAGAGAGAGAGAGAGAGAGTAGTAGTAGTAGTAGTAGTAGTAGTAGTAGTAGTAGAGTACGACGCGACGTCGTCGTCGTCGTCGTCGTCGTCGTCGTCGTACGTACGTACGTACGTAACGTAACGTAACGTAACTAACGATAC